>NC_050575.1:2622161-2847161 GCF_011100635.1 Trichosurus vulpecula | reverse complement strand
CAAACGGGGTCATGGAGAGTTAAACCCAACTAGAGAACAACAAAACCTAAAAGAGAAGCGTCAGTGTCACCAAAGGCCTTCCTGAGGCTTGTTGAAATTCCAGGGTGATTTGCGTGATGGGAGTCAGAGGAATTTAATCATCCCAACCTAAGTAAGAAGGGAGTGGTAGTGAGAAAATTCCCAAAGAGGAAAATTGCATGAGTTTTGACTGAGGAGGTGGGGGCAGGGGGCGGGGGCGGGCAGCAGAGAACCGAGATCTTTTCTGTCCCAAGGACTATGGCTGTAGCTGTGGGCCCAACTATCCTAGGACCTGAAAATGTGTTGATTAGCTATCGGCCCATTCTGGCTGAGTCGTCTTACAGAAGAGTGATAATAAATACTCCTCTCTGAGAAAGCTCCAAGTTCAAAGTCGTTAAGTGTTTCTTCTCCCACCGATCGTCTGGGAAATTGGTGGGAGATTATACGCCTTGGTGGCCGCCATTAGTCCGTCAGCAACATTTAATAAATGCCCAGTGTGTTCCAAGCACTAGGCTAAGGACTGGGAATTAAAAAAAATAAGGCAAAAGCAGTCCCTGTACAGAAGGCGCTCTAGATCTAATGGAAACAACTCTGCAAACGAGCTAGGGACAGGATAAATGGGGAAACGTCAGTAGGGCCGAGGCCCTAGCAGGAAGAAGGATCAGGAAAGGTGGGATTTTACTTAGGACCTGATAAAAGAAACGAGGGTCTGTCCTAATGAAAAACTGATTCCTGGTCTATTGGTGGAGAATTCCTGGATGGGGGCTTGAGCCCCATAGGCATGACTATGATTAGCCCCAAACACCTTGTGAGAGCAAGTGGCTCCAGAGTATGAGGGACTCGGGCTCTATCTGTGATTCTGTGGAAGCTAGAGGCTTCGCAGATGTAAGATACTATTAGATCTCTTCTGTGGGCTTTCCATATTCTAACTTATGTCTTCTTAATTTTTTAAATTTCAGGGTTTTTTTGGAGGGGGGAAAGCAGGGCAACTGAGGTTCAGCGACAGCCCAAGGTCACACACTGAGGTTGGATTTGAACTCAGCTCCTCCGGACTCCAGGGCCGGTGCTCTGCTCACTGCACCACCCAGCTGCCTCTTATGTCTTCTTTATATGTTTCTTATCACTCTACTGGGTTACAAAGTCCTTGAGCACAGGAAATGGGTTTATTCATCTGGCCGTGTACACAGCAAGCATTTACTAAATATATGCAGAATCGAATGGAAGGTTTTTAAATTTAAGATTGGGAGTTTTAAAAAGGTTTATTAGTTTCTTTTGTCACATCATACTAATTTCTAAATGCATGCTTCCCCTCTCCTACCTAATGAGCTTTTCCTTGTAACAAAGGTTAAAAAGCAACCAACACAACCCTCTGCCACCTGGCAACGTCGCTTGCCTTGAGTTTTCCAGATGTCTGATTTAAAATCCGATATTTAATCATCCGCTTCCTGGTTTAACTCAGCCCTGTTCAGGGAGATTCACAGGGTCCTAGGACTGATGGCCAGCAGGAGTATTA
Source organism: Trichosurus vulpecula (assembly GCF_011100635.1). Classification (NCBI taxonomy): domain Eukaryota; kingdom Metazoa; phylum Chordata; class Mammalia; order Diprotodontia; family Phalangeridae; genus Trichosurus; species Trichosurus vulpecula. The sequence continues at coordinate 2,845,630 of NC_050575.1, read as the reverse complement.
GGAATCATCAAGTCCGTTGAATGTAATAATAACAGGAGAGAGAGTGTGGTATAAAGGATCTATTCAGTGCCAGGAAGACCTGGGTTCGAGTCCCGTCTCTGACACGTTGGCCGTGTAACCCTGGGCAAGTCACTTAAATTCTCAGTGTTCTAAGCCACTCTCCAGGACAAGTTACAGAAAGGTGCCGCCTGCATCGGTAAGAGATGTTTCCTCACCCCAAAGTTCCCTATGCCAATAAAATCCTTGGTCTGGTCCCCACTCCTAGTATTACATGTTTATATGGTACTTTACGTTTCACAAAGTGCTTTCCAAACAACCACCTGGGAAGCAGGTGGTGCATGTACCCATTTTTCATATAAGAAAATGGAGGCCCCAAAAGGTGAAAAATCTTGTCCAGTGTAATACAGCTAATAAGTGGGAACTGATTCCGAGAGAGCGAGAATGAGATAAGAGGAGGAAAAAAAGAATAGAGGAAAGGAAGCTGGAAATCAGAGTGCCAAGAGGCGCTTCGCTGGCCAGCCAAGAGCCTGGGTGACTGCTCAGGACTTGTCGCTTCTTCCCTCTGCACTTACAGGATTTCAGACGGAAGATGGCGCCCAGGGCTCTGGATTTACCATGTTGTGAAGGGAGGGAGAGATGCTGGCTTCTGAGAGTTGGGTAATTCAGTTCTCCCCACTGGCTTTCTAAGGAGAGCAGTCCACAATTCCTGATGTTCTCCAACCCCATCACAGAATCCATCCCACCTAGTGTCCATGCCTAGGGCAAGAAGCGAAGGACATCTCCCCTAGATCGCCTTGGAGTCCAACTGTGCTAGACTCATCCAGGAAGAAAGGGATGAGGTTGTGATCTTGTTAGTGGCGACATCACTACTGATCAAGACAGATTGTTCCCCTACAGACTTTCCCAGGGGAAGAGAGAGAGAGAGAGGGAGAGAGAATCTGAGACTGGCCTGATTTCCATCTCCCCCTTCTGCTTGGCCCTGTCCCCTACATCCGACTCCTTCGTAGGAGAGAGCGTTCAGGGTTTATTGACTTTAATCAAAGGCTCTGAAAGGAAGCTCTCCAGGAGCAAACATTTCTCAGTTTGTGGTTCAAGGGCTCTCTCATTAGGGAATATTTCAAGGTGGGGGGGTGGGAGGGGCCCCACTCATAGGAAAGGATGCTGGACTTGGAGGTTTGTCATTATTCAGTCATTTCGGTTGTGTCCGACCCTTCATGCCCCTGTTTGGCATTTTCTTGGCAAATGCTCTGAAGGGCTTTGCTGTCTCCTGAGGCCCTGGATTCCAATCCAGACTCTGCTACTTGTGTGGACTTAAGCAAGTTATTTTACTCCTTTAGGTCTCAGTTTCCTCATCTGTAAAGTAAGGGATTGAACTAGTTCTGGGGTTCTTACCTTACTGACCCTGAACGTGTGTGTGTGTGTGTGTGATATCTTAATGATTGTTTTCACCGTAATTAGTTCGATTGGTAATTCTATGTACATGTATTTTACTCATTTGAAGACATTGTAGGAAAGGGCTCATCGGCCTCACCAGTCTGCCAGAGGGGTCCAGAACACAAACAAGGTTAAGAACCCGAAGGTACCGTCTGGCTCAAAATAAACCTGGGGTATCGATCGATCGCTCAAGAAGCAGCACTGCACTATAGACCTGAGGATACAAACACAAAGAATGAAACAATCCCTACAAGCAGGGAGACAACTTTGTGTATAAGTAAATACAGAATGGAGATAAATAAAATAATTTAAAATAATTCATTTTAAAAATTAAAGATATTATAAATACCCAAATTATTTACAAAGGACATATGAAGGAAGACACTATCTGCATCCAGAGAAAGAACTAATTAATAGAAGTATGTACAGGATAATTTTACATGCATATTTTTATGTCTAATGGTAGCCATCTCTAGCGTGGCGGGAGAAAAAAAAGGGAATTTACGTGATAACTTTATTATACATTTAAATGCATGTGATACATAACTGATCTGCAGCTCTATTAGCTGTTGTATCCAATGCACAAAAGGGCACACAGTAAAGTCTGTGGCGTAGTTCCTGGGAGCATCGTATACTGGAATGTCCACATGCTAACTACACCAAGCCTTGTTCCCTTTGGCCCTATGTTCTAACCTTTCCAGATCTGTTTGAGTTCTAACTCATCCAGCGGGTTAGCTATCAATCCCACTTTTGTATCATCTGTGCATTTGATGAGTGTACCATCTAGCCCTTCATCCAATTCATTGATGAAATTGTTAACCGGCATGCTGCCACGCACAGATCCCTGGAGACCAGTTGTAGTCTGATCCAGCATTCCAAGGCAGAGTGCCGACTCCCGCCACTCCCTCAACAGTAGTGTGCCCAAAGAGAAGGTGTAGCTAACGTCTCTAGGGTCTCACCCCTTCATTTTGACCAGTATCACTACTCACCAACCTTTATCCTACAACTGAGCTCTCTGCCAATAGTCCATATTCAATTCTGGACAGAAAATATGATTCAAAGCCACAAAATGGCACATTTTCCAGAGTAAGTTCCAAACTCTTAGTGTTTTAGTAGCCCTGATCCCTATGTGTCACAGATCACCTGATTCAATTCCTTCTTCTGTGGGATCACCAGGAACCTACTGGACAGAGGTCCTTCCACAGTGGTTCTGCTTGGCCAGTAAAACATGCTGAACTTGGAGTTATCCCCACCTCTGGGTGTTAGCCACCTTAGCACTCGCCAGCATATAGGTCAGCGGACTGTTACTTGTCTGTACTTGAAATTGAGGTCTATGCCCAAAGTCTTGAAATTTTTCAGTGACAACTCCCTTCAAGGCTATTTATTCCGATCTATAGATGGAAAAGGGGCCTCACTGAATCCTTGTCGCCTCCAAGATAAAACATGAAATCCTCTGTCGTTCAAAGCCCTTCAAAACTAACTCCCCGTGTGTCTTTCCTGACCCACCCCGCTTCCAGTCTTCTCGTACCTTATACCTCACCATATACTCTGGTCCAGTGACACTGGCCTCCTTGGTATTCCTCAAACAAAACGCTTGGTCTCCCAACTCCATGCATTTTCACTGGCTGCGCCCCATGCCTGGAATGTTCTCCCTCTTCATCTCCGCCTCCCGGCTTCCTTAGCATCTTTAAAATCCCACTTTTTACAGGAAATCTTTCTGTATACCCCTTAATTCTAGCACCTTCTATTAATTATCTCCAATTTAACCTGTATGTAGCTCGTTCCTACATAGCGGTTTGCATGTTGTCTCCCGCATTAGACTGTAAGCTCCTCGGGGGCAGGCACCGTCTTTTGCCTTTCTTTGTATCCCCAGTACTTATCACAGTGCCTGGCAGACAACATGTATACATAGGTGCTTAGTAAATGTTCATCAACTGACTGGCTGAAAGCAAATGACCTAAGGGTCATTTTTTCTCCTGGTGCCAAACTCTCCCAACCCCTGAAGGGCTGACATTATAACACATGTACAGTACAAAAAGATCACAGGACCAGAGATTTAGAGTTGGAGAAGACCTCAGAGGCCAACAAATCCAACCCCCTTACTTTACAAAAGACCTGCCTGGGGCCCCAGACAGGTTAAGTGACTTGCCCTAGGGTCCTATTAGTAAAAGCCAACCGTGATTATGAGGCAGATAACCAAGTCCTAATAAACCTAATTCTTTTTCTTATCCTAACAGGGGGTCCAGGATGGATTACTCCTTTCAATCCTGCTTTTTTTTGAGGGGGGAAGGCAGGGAAGTTGGGGTTAAATGACTTGCCCAAGGTCACACAGCTAGTAAGTGTCTGAGGCTGGATTCGACCTCAAGTCCTCCTGACTCCACGGTCGGTGCTCTACTCACTGTGCCACCTAGCTGCCCCTCAATCCTGCTTTTTATGATTCTTTTCAGCCACATATCAAAGTGTGAGATCATAGATCGCCTTTGCAATGCTAATAGGATTGTTCACACTTCTGATAATAGGTGCCAGATTCCAGAAATATCCATTCAGCAATCAGTAATTTTTCAGTTGTAACCAAGTGACAAGTCTTCTTCTGTCCTCTCAGGGTGAACACTGTTCTCCTAGAGGCAGTGTGGTACGGTGGATAGAGTATTGGAATTGGAGACTAGAAGACCTGAGTTCAAGTCCCTCCTCAGACACTATTAGCTGGGCCACCCCGAACAAGTCGCTCAACTTCTCTGGGATTCGCTTTCTTCCTCTGTGACACGCCGGAGTTGCGCTTCATGGCCTTGAGGACCCCTCCGGCTCTAATACTATGATCAGATTATGATCCTGGCTAAGATGCTGAGTGACCTATGTGTTTGCCAGAGGCTCAGCAGAACCAGCAGCTGTCCGCCAGTCACTTTAGAGTAACAACTTTGAACCCATTCAATACCTTCAGCGCCGCGTCCGAGTCCTTTTTCAATGTCTCCCCAAATACAGGGAGTTCATCTAGATTAACTACCTACAGGTGATTCATGAACTCTTTTCATGAATGTTTGAAAAAAATTATAATAGCGAACACTTTTAGGGAGCTTTAAGGTTTAATTTGATCCTTACAATAACCCTGTGAGATAGGTGCTCTCGGTAGCCTCATTTTCCAAATGTAGGAAAGGAAGAATAAGAGAGGTTAGGTGATTAGCCCAAGGTCTCACTGCTAATGAGTATCTGAGGTGGGATCCACACTCGGGTCTTTCTGACTCCAACTCTAGCCCTCTATTCACTGTAGGAGCTTCTCAGACAGGAGCCCTCAGAAATCCCTTGGAACCTGTGCTTACATTGCTAAAATCTCACTGAACAAGTAAATATGTCTTCTCTCTGCCATAGCGACAACACCGAGAACCTCCGTCTCTCCAGAAAACAGTCCTGGGCATTTTGACCTCACGGCATAGGGAATCTGTCTGAGTTCTCTTATTCAGGATCTGATTTTCTGCCGGTGTTCCCCTCACTCTTTTACATCACCTCTATGGGGAAAATAGACAGACCATGGGATTTTTTCATCCTATCGTTGACCATTCTTTTCTCAGATTCTCTTCTTCCTGCCTCTCTGAGAGGATGATTTTCTAGGAGCAATCTCAAAGAGATTGGGAGTCAGAGAGGTGGCTCATGTTCATTGGCCCTTGGATACCTCTCTGCTACATCTCACTCATGCACTGAAGACCCACCAGGCATGAGGCTGAGTTTCTTCCTCAGATGATCCTTACATGCTTCGGGCAATGGGGAATCTACAAAATCGAACTCCTCTGGATCTATTTCGAAGTTGGAGTTTCTCGTTATTCTTTGTCAGCATTGTCCACTTTCCCCTAGTAAGCTTCTATCCAAAAGACATGGATGCTAAGTCAGGGTGCTAAGGTACTGATTCCCTACTTGCTGCCTACAGTACTCTGAAGAGGTTGTAATTGGGTCCAGTCAATGCCAAAACACTAAAAATATTGGCCAGGTCTTGACATACCAGGGCTGTGGTATCTACTTTCTTCTTGAAACCCACAAATTGCTGGGAAACTATAGGTTTACTCTAACAAGGGTGAGTGGTATGGTCTTTTATGAACAGGTAAGGCCATAGTCAGAAGTAGCTGTCAATCAACATAATGCCCCATCCCCTTTCTCTAGGTCCTTGTCTTATTTGAATATAATCTATTATTTTACTGCCCCAATGCCACTAACCACTGCCCCTTTTTGCTACTGATATTTGTGTCCACCAAAAGCCTCTGATTAAAAGAATATTATCTCAGTAAGCAGTTTAATTGCATTAGAAAAGGTTATTAAATTGAAGCAACAAACATGTATTTCAGAAGTGGCCACCACCTCAGTTCTCACTCCACTGGCTCCCCTTTCAGTGTAAAACAAAAGTTCAAATGTTCAATGCAAAATTTAAATCTGATTCTCACAAGAATCTAGAGAGAAAAGAAACAAGTCAATTGCCACAACCAGGGCCAGAAGAGGAGCTGAAATTCTCCTTGCTTTGAAGGATTATAGAAATCTTAACAACACTTATGGCTTCTCACATTGTCCACTTATTAGTTTGATTGGACAGAGACTCTTTCAATCATACTGATGCCAAGATGTAGCTTGCTTCCATGCCTCCTGGTTTCTGCTACTAGGGAAGCAGGAAAATTTTCTCTTTAGCACTGTCAAAGACTTCCCCATTGCTACCATACTTATTGCAATTTTGTCCTTCTCTTACCTCTAGCTTCAAAGTCCACACCCAATGACATCTGCGCATCTCCAATGGGACCTTGAGAAATTGCATTCCAGACCCACTTCCTCCCTGACCAATATACTTATGGGGAAGTGAGAGTTGTGAATGAGATGTTCAGGGAAAACTGGCACCTCTGGTGTGAGGGCTTGCCAAGCCCAACACTCACTTGTGACTCCAAGAAGCTGTAGCATGCACGGAGGCCACACCCTGATAAAACTGTCTCGGTAGACAGGCTAAATCAGTTTGAGGGTAACCAATAGGCCTCAAACCCATCAGTGAGTTAGGGGGACGTCTACCCCAAGCACATGACGACGTTCTCCCCGGCAGAATGGGTGGATGAGAGCTATTTGTTCCGATGGCCATCAAGGTAGCTGAAGCAGGCAGTGTGGGGTACTTAGAGTCTGGTCAGACGTTGAAGAGGTCAAGGTCATCCGTTGCATCCCAGGCCATCCCCAGTCTTGATAACTTTGGAAGAGAGAGTGAAGCTGACACGTTTGTGCAACTCTGCCTCACTGAAATCCAATTCGTGTGCAAGTCGAGACATCACCCATGATGTCATTGGTCCTCTTTGAACATGAAGGATAAACACCAACTTATAGGGAAGGATCTCGAAGTCTCCAAACAGAGGTCCAATACAGTTCTATGGTCTGCCTTCTGCATGTGCAGTCTTGGCCATATAAAGAGATCAACTCCTTCTTAATCTATGTATGCCTCAGGCATGTACTTCATAGAACAGCTGAGATACAGTCACCACTGGGTATCCGCTCTCCAGCACAAGACACTCTACATCTTCGGCTCTCGCAACCATCGCCGCATGGTGTCCTATGAGGCCAGGTGGAAAGACATGGGAAAGATTGCTGCAGAAGGAGTTCATTATTTTAGAGGCTTGTGGTAGTCCCCGGTACTAGAAGACTAACACTGTATTCTCAAGTATACTTAGTATGTTTCTGATCATCTCGCCCATAGATGTAGCCAAATACCGCCCGGCCCACTTGGGTGGGCTCTTAGGGTACCAATCCCAAGCTTGCCTTCTGAACCTAAGCCTATTTGACCCTCTGGGAAGAATGACTCTGAACAGTAGTCAAACAAATCAGAGTCCTGGCTCAAACTTCTACAGAGAAGTTTCTGTTGTTGGCAATGGCCTCTAAAAGGACATCGACATCTGTTCCACAGCTAAGAAGGTCACTTATAGACCAGTAAGGAACCACTTTTCATAGCCTCTGGCTATTCTCTGTTTTTCCATAAGCCATGCTTCTACCCCCATGATTGACTGGGCCAGATCTGAGTAGCTGGGTTCCTGGAATGTAGGCGACAATGACAGTTTAACATTCAGTAATTCCCTGGTCACTTGGCTCAGCTTAATATGCTTCATGTGCTACACAGTCATGGCACCTTTGATCTCTGTTCTCTGTAGTAGTCCTTCTAAACTTTTCTTTTAAAAACTTTCTCTTAAAAAGATTTTATAAACGTTGAAAAACATGAACATTTCTGTGTACCAAAAAGATTGTATATGACACCAGGAATCTCTATTATGTACAGCTTTTTAAAAAGTACATGTTAAATTTAACCCAGTGTGACAGGGACATTGACCTAGGAGGACCCAGTCCTGGGAACATGGGAGCATGAATGTTTTGTGAGCTTACATCTAAAGATATTTGGTGATGCAGAATACTGGGGCCAAGCATTACACTTCAGAGCGTGCATATGTATTCTGTAACTGTTTCCTGTCTGCTAACTGATCTAGGTGAATCCAGCTTGACCCAGCTCGGCAGTGCATTGGCACTGAGATCCTGGGTCCTAAAGGCAAAAGAACGACTAAACCCATTGGCTCTGCCACATTCACATGTGAACTTGGTCGATGAAATACTTTGCAGCCATTGATTTAAGTTTGCGCCTATTCTTCCCGAGGACCAATGCAGAAGAGAGGAGATTGTTCCTCTGCTATTGAGAGGAAATGCTTTATAACTTCCACTCTTGCAACACCTTCTCAGTCAATAACCTTTTGTAAAAGCTAATTGACAAGAAATGGTTAAACGATGGAAGGCACTAATCAATGGCCTCCTTATTGAGGACATAAGTGGTGATCAATATTGGGAAATAAAAAACCCCTAGGGTGGGGGCAGGGCTTGGGCTGAGAGCATGAGAAAAGATGCCCACAACTCCTCGTGGACACCCCTAGAACTCTGGTGGGGAGAGGTAGCTAGCCACTTCCTGGCTAACCAACTTGCCAGAGTGAGTGTAAGTAGGGATAAGGATTATTCCCGCCCCCAATAGATGTGGACCACAAGGGTATTTATCACATCGTCCTGATTGTTAGAGTCCCCTTTGGGTCCTCCTTGTGCTCTCTTCTGTGGATTTTTTAAGGTTTCATTTGCTTTCTCTTCTTTCTTTCTTTTTTAAATGATCGCTTCTCTCCCACAATGAATTTTAAAGTTTCCAACTATCTTTACTCATTTGTTGGGTGCAAGGTGACAAATCACAGGATAATAGGATCACTGATCTAGAGATGGGAAGGACCACAGAGACCATCTAGCCCAGCACCCTCATTTTACAGGTGAAGAAACTGACATCAGAGCTGTTTCAATTTCAGTGCATGATGCTTCACCTCAAATGACTGGTCCTATGTACAGAGGAAGCAGAATAGCATACAGGCATACCGTGGAGATGTTGCCAGTTCAGTTCAGACTACCACAATGAAGTGAATTATCCCAATAAAGTGAGTCGCATGAATTTTTTGGTTTCCCAGTGCATATAAAAGTCGTTTGCACTAAACTGTAGTCTATTAAATGTGCAACGGAATCATACCTAAAAAATGTACATACCTTAATTAAAAATACTTTATTGCTTAAAAAATGCTAACCCTCGTCTAAGTCTTCGGCAAGTTGTGATCTTTTTGCGGGGGGACGATCTCGCCTCCATGTTGATGGCTGCTGACCGATCGGGTTGGGGGTTGCTGAAGGTTGGGGTGGCTGTGGAAATTTCTTAAAATAAGATGTCAATGAAATTTGCCGTATCAATTGACTCTTTCACAAAAGATTTCTCTGTAGCATGTAATGCCGTTTGATAACATTTTACCCACAGTAGAACTTCTTTCCGAATTGGAGTCGATCTTCCCAAACCCTGCTGCTGCTTTACCAAATAAGTTTATGTAATATTCTTTAATATCGTTGTGCCTCGGGGAATAGGGAAACCCAAGAAGAGGGACAGAGGAATAGCTACTTGGTGGAGCAGTCAGAACACACACACAGTATTTATTGATAAAGTTTATTATCTTACGTGGATAGGTTCGCTGGGTGCCCCAAAGCAATTACTACAGCAACATCAAAGATCGCTGATCACAGATCACCGTGACAGATATAGTAATAATGAAAAGGTTTAACGTATCGTGAGATTGACCAGAGCGTTACACAGAGACGTGATGTAAGCACATGCTGTTGGGAAAATGGCACTAATACACTTGCTCGATGCAGGGCTGTCACAAACTTTCAAGTTTTTGATAGGTGCTTCTTTTATTTTTTTAAAATAGTGTTTTATTTTTCCCAATTACATGTAAAGACAATTTTTAGCATTCATTTTTACAATATTTTGAGTTCCAGAATTTTTCCCCTTCCTTCTTCCTCTCCTCTCTTCCTAAAATGGTAAGCAATTTCATATAGATTATATATGTGCAACCATGTAAAATATAGTTCCAAACAGTTGTGAAAAAAGAAACAGACCAGAAGGAAAAAAAACATGAAAAAAATTTTAAAAGTGAAAATAGTCTGTGTCGATCTGCATTCAGATTCCAGCAGTTTTTGATCTGGGTGTAGATAGTATTTTCCACCATGAGTCCTTTGGGTCATTGTATTGTTGAGAAGAGCTAAGTCATTCATAGTTGATCATCACACAATCTTGCTGTTACTGTGTACAATGTTTTCCTAGTTCTGCTCATTTCACTTTGCACCAGTCCATACAAGTCTTTCCAGGTTTTTCTGAAATCTGCTTGCTCATCGTTTCTTATTGCACAATAGTATTCCGTTATATTCACATACCACAACTTGTTCAGCCATTCCCCCAGTTGATCGGTATCCCCTCAATTTCCAGTTTTTTGCCACTACAAAAAAAGCTGCTATAAATATTTTTGTACTTGTAGATCCTTTACCTTTTTTTATGATGTCTTTGGGATACAGACCTAGTAGCGGTATTGCTAGATTAAATCAAATCAAATCACAGTTTAATTGGCCTTTGGGTATTTCCAAATTAATCTTCAGAATGGTTGGATCAGTTCATAACTCCACAAATAGTGCCTTAGTGTCTCAATTTTCCCACATCCTCTCCAACAGCTATCATTTTCCTTTTTTGTCATATTAGCCAATCTGATCAGTGTAAGGTGGTACCTCACATTGTTTTAACTTGCATTTCTCTAATCAAAAGTTATTTAGAGCACTTCTTCATATGCCTATAGATAGCTTTGATTTCTTCATCTGAAAACTTCCTGTTCATAACCTTTGATCATTTATCAATTGGGAAATAGCTTGTTTTCTTATAAATTTGGCTCGGTTCTCTATATATTTGAGAAATGGGGCCTTTATCAGAGACAATTTCTGTAAAGATTATTTCCCAGCTTTCTGCTTTTCTTCTAATCTTAGTTGCATTGATTTTGTTTGTGTAAAACCTTTTAATTTAATATAATCAAAATGTTCTATTTTACATTTAATCATGCCTTCTATCTTGTTTGGCCATAAATTCTTCCCTTCTCCGTAGATCTGATAAGTAGACTATTCCTTGCTCTTCTAATTTGCTTATGGTATCACCCTTTATGTCTAAATCATGTACCCATTTTGATTTTATCTTGTATATGGTGTAAGATGTTGGTCTATACCAAGTTTCTGCCATATTGTTTTCCGGTTTGCCCAGCATCTTTTTTTCTCAAATAGTGAGTCCTTATCCCAGAGGCTAGGGTTTATGAAAAACTAGGCTACTATGTCATTTACTGCTGTGTTTTGTGTACCTAATCTATTCCACTGATCTACCACTCTATTTCTTAACTAGCACCAGACAGTCTTGAGGATTGCTTCTTTATAATATAGTTTGAGATCTGGTATTGCTAGGCCACAAACCTTCAATTTTGTAAAACAAAACAAAATGCAATATCTGCAAAGTACAAGAAAATGAATTATGCCTGTAATGGAAAGTGTGCTGGATTTGAACTCAGAAGACCTCAGAAGGCCTGAGTTCAAATCCCAGGATGCCCACTATGTTACATTAAGCAATTCACTTAACCTCTCTGGTCCTCAGTTTCCTCGTCTGTAAAATGAGAGGATTGGACTAGATGGACTTTAAAGTCCCTGCTAGCTCTAAACCTATGGTTCTGTGAATAACACCTTTCCTTTCCCCTTTCCAGTGCTCATATGGAATATTTGAGGTTAAGGTACTAGAATGACATCATACAACAAAGAACTTGCTAAGAGAGGAAAATGACCTCGGCATCCTAGTTCAGAGCTTGCTCCAGTAGACCAACAAAAAGAGGGTTTTCTGACTCTCTCATCCTTCAGAGTATCTAAAGTCTCCTGCAAACCCAGCTTTCTGTCTTCATTTCTAAACTAGTGAAGGACAAGACTCCCCTCAGGTCAATGGGGTAGTATCTCAATATAGGTTTGATACATCTATTGTCCAGCACAGGGAAACACAGGACACACAAGGTGATGGTAAGGAAGCCAGCCTTATTGAAGGCATGTTGGAGCTAGGAGCCTGGGGACTGATGCTGATTTCTGCCTGAAAGGGGAGACACCTGGGGAATTGGCTGCTCTTTGATATTCAGACTGCCAGGGGAACTCAAGGATTTTGAGCTTCCCCAGGGCTTCTTCATTTAAGGGGGGTGTTTCCACAATCCAGCTAGCAGCTTCTGTGAAGGTGTAAGATCCACCCACAGCCAGCACCCAGAAAGCTGCCGGCATCCCGGGAAAGCACAGGTTCTTTTGATCTGCTTAACCAAGGAAAGCAAGGCTAAGGGGTTGACAAGCTTACTTTAATCCAGCATACAGACAGCATTCAGTTAGTTCAGGGGAGCATACAAAGCCAGCACCCTGAACTTCAGAACAAATACAAACAAATTACAAGCATCAACAGACAGACCAAATACAGATTCATTCACTTACTTCAGGGGAAGAGACCAGTACCCTGAACTTCAGAACATTCATTTAGTTCAGGGGAAAAAGCCAGCACCCTGAACTTCAGAATAAAATGCAAACAAATTATAAACATCAACAGACAGACCCAATACAATTCATAGTTACCAACATCTACGTTCAGCCCAGGAGCTTGGAACAAGGGCTCGCCCAGAGTCACACGCACCACCACTGCTGCAGCAAAGAGCTCCAACAGAAAAGGATCTTCAAGCTGTCTTCTCTCCTCTTATAGAGTTTTTGACGTCATCAAGCGTCGTCCGAATGACCAGAGCCCAGGCTCTGGTGATTGGCTCTTGGGTTGGCCCCTCCCCTTAGGACCCTGGGAGGTTCACATACACATAGATTAGGTCAACACCCAACAGGGCATGGCTCTGGAGTCAACACCTCCCCCTAGCCAGCCCCATCTTGGGCCCCACCCCAGTCACCAATCTGCACCCACATAGGTTCCACACCTAATAGAGCTCTGGGCCTGGGGCCCAGTACCCAGCAAGGCTCAATGAAATACACTGAGCTACTCAAAGAAAACAAAGGCCATTTTGCTTGCCAACACAGGGGGTGGGAAGGATACTAGGGTCAAGGCAGGTCCCAGGAAAATAATTTTCTTTGTACACTCTTTCCTAAGGAAAAGGAAGATGCCATACCTATGTCTTGAGTCTGAACCTGTCTTGTCAATATGGCCTCCTGGAGAAGGCACCCAGTGTTGTAGTTCAGTATGATTGCTGTGATTCATTTCACTGTGTCTGGTTTGTGATGTCTCCTTTCTTATGGAAATCTGGATATATTTGCTTCTTAGCAAATAAAATGTAACTACAAGTGCCATCCTTTCCCCAGGGAATGCAAATTAATTATTATTACTTGCTAGGGAATATGTACGTGAAGACACACATTTATTCAGTCAGTCATTCAATAAACATTTATTAAGCACCTATTATGTGCCAAATATTAAGCACTGGGGATAAAAAGAAATGCAAGAGACAGTCCTTGCCCTCCAGGAGCTCACAACCTAATAGGTGAGATAACGTGCAAAGAACTATGTAGAAACATGTGAATGTAGCCTTGTTCCCAAACCCTTTTGTTATGGGACTCTCTATTGGTGAAGATCCAAGTACTATACCTGCTTGAGGGGCGGGGCAGAGCTGGCAAAAGTAGGAAGGAGAAGATCTCTTCAATTCTCTTCAAACTTAAGAGTCTCTTGAGGTCATGTTAATTGATTCAGGTGCTTCCGGCTTCAAGAGAGGAGATAGAAGATGCCAACCCTACTTCAGGTTCCTGAAGGAAAAGACTCTGAAGAAGTTGACAGGAGAGGATCTGGTCATCTTCGTCATGTCCCTATCCCCACCTTGCTGCACTAAAAATTTCCCCTTGGGGGGGAATCTCTCTCTTGATTAAATTGAATTACCTCGCTCCCAGTGGGAGAGCTCCTAGACCCTGTATTGTCTGGTATACATTTTCATAGGTTTACTTTCTCTGACATCTATTTTGCTACCAATTTGGATAAATGGGCTTCTTGGCTGTGAGAAATGTTGGAAGCAGTTTTGTTTCCACAGAGTTGAAAGTATCTTTCCCCCAGCTTCAGCAGAAGGTAAATCAGGTGACTGGTTCGAATCAGAGCTGTGATCTAGGCAGCCTCTGGTCAGATGAAAGGTTGGAGGCCTGTATGCATGCTTGACAAGCCATTTGAGGAGGCATGATATGGGCAGTCAGGGGGCTGCATCTGGCCAATGATGGGCCAGGCAAGAGGTTCGAATCAGGAGTCAATAAAAGGACTGGCGTTAGTCTGGGTCCTTGTACTCTCTCCTGTACTCCGTTCAGGGGGTGTACCCATTCATTCAGAATGAATAAATGTAAAATATAATTAAAACCTTCCTGGCATCCCGACCAGTATTGTTTATTACCTGGACAACATGAGTATGTTTATAACAAATTTTGGGGGTCTCGTCAGCGGTATTAATAATATAGCCTCAGAAAAAAGGAAAAGTTCACCATGGAAAACAGGAAGGCACCCCTGCTGGTTTCCAGTGGGCCCTGGAATCTGCAGGTGGAAGTTTCACTTCTTCAGACTGCTAATTTCTGGTGAGTATTTTTCTGGAATTGTTGGAAACCCAGGAACATGAGTAAAGGGAAAAAGTGAAACTAAATGGCCATAGATAGCGTAAGTCAGGTACCAGAGTGTATGGGACAGAATTTTCAAATAGTAGGAGAGACATCTTTAGGAGAAACAAAATGAATTTATTTTACCAACATTGCAAGATTTGGGTGTTGCCTCTACTGGGTTTCCCTAGTTGGGGGGGGATGGGTAAAAAGGGAACGCTGCTCTGATTTATACTCTTAATGTAAAGATTCCCACCCACCTCTATCCTTTCTCACCACTGGCTGAGAGGTGGGCTTACAATCTAGGTGTGAAAAACTAGAACTCAACTGCTGGGGTGGTGTCCAAAAGTCTAGGAGAAGAAATGAGAGGGGAGGGGAGACCTTCCTGGAGCAGAGAACAAACAGCTCACAGGTAGTCCATTATCCCCCCATTTGGTGTTAGCATCTGAGAGGGGGGGAAGGGCACACCTACAGCTTCAGGCCCTGACTTTCCAGAGTCACTACAAGGTTGAATTCTAAGCCTCTACTACTCCCTCAGACATTCCCTATTTCAGAAATGAGAAGAGTGTAACTCCTGTATTTTTACCCCAGGAAGTCTTCACAATTTATCCTTCCCATTCAGGAGCAAGACAGGAACAATTCAGGATCTTAAGTACTGCTTTGTCATGTCTAGGTTCTAGGGTGAGAAATAGGATTTGCCTAGAACAGGGAAAAGAGCTTTCAAAATATTTGAACCTAGGTGGGAAGAATGGATTTCTCCTAGCATTTTTCTGCATAGCCTGTGAAGAAAAATGCTAGCAAACTGGGAAAACAGCAGGTTGACCCAGGAAAAGGATTTGGAGATTTGCGGATAGTAAAAAGTCTCTCTATTCTAACTCTGAGAAGTGTTGAATGTGGAGGGAGATAAGAAAGCAGCAAGCTTTCCAGCAGATCAGGGAGAGGTAGACTGATTCGCTTCTTAGCAAATTACAGACCTTAGAAAATCTCAAAACCATTCATTGCTTCACAGAAAGGAGAAGGTTTATGTTGGGAGGACACAGCCGGGAGGTGACTTGGAGATGTAAAGCGTAAAATGTGTTATCTTTAATTAATGCTTGGGATGGATCTGAATACAAATTCTAAATTGGTTTCCAAATTTTTTTTTTTTCACACATGCTGTCTTGTAAATGTCTTGTCTGTGTGTTTGAGAAAAGTTTCATGATTTAGAATGAAAAATTTCTAAGGTCTATAATTAGGGAAAGAGAACATTGGGAAAGAACTCCCACTTTTAGGCTTTCAGTGGGAGATTAAGATTCTTTTTAGTTCCAACACTGGCCAAGTTGGAATACTAGACTAAAAATTAAATTATGAAAAGCCAGCAATTGTTAGAACTAATAAGGAATCAGAGCCAAAGCAACCGGGTGGAAGAGAGGGCTGATAGGGAGAAGAAAGCTGAGGGTTCTGAATTAAGGTTTAATTAGATCCTGAAGGTTAAAAATCTGTATGTTCGCATTGTTTGTGATGGATTTTATGAATCCAAGAATTAAAAACAGAGGCATCTCAAGGTGAAAGTAGAAAGGAAAATTTATTACCATCCCGTGGGAAAGGGCAACTCCAGGAACCAAAAGGACTGGGGGTCCTCTCAGTGTCAGAGAACGCTGGACACAGAGAATTGGGGTGTTTATATAGGTCCCTAACTGCAATTCCCCCTCCCAACCTCCTTCCTCTCAGCTTGCAGACGTAAGCTTTGAGGGTACAATCTGGATGCAATAAATCTATCTTAGGGACAATGGCAAGGAACAAACAGTATGGTTATTTTTGACAAGCAGGTGATGGACATAACCTTCCCACCATTCTTATCCCATTCTCCAATCAATCTGAAGTGATAAATCTATCTTAATGACAATGATAATGAACAAATGGTTTGGTTATCTGTGACAGGCAGAAGCCAGTTGTTGGTTACTTCATCTTCACATCTGTGGCAAACTAGCCTTTCCCATCACCCTTACATCTGTGATGGATATCCCCAGCACCCTTACACCTTGTCTCCCATCATTCATACCTGACTGGTCTTGCACTTCTACATTGCACCTGGCTTTCCAGCTTTTCATCCATTTTTCTTCTGAGCTGAGGGTCCCTTATCCTGTGGTCAATACACAGGGGGTGAGCATCCTGTGTCCTATCCTTACTTTCAGAGGATTTTATGGTTGCTGACTTATTCACCTCAACCCTTCTTTCTTTCAGGCCTCTCGCCATTAGGTAAGTACACAGGATGTGAGCATCCTGTGTCCTGTTCTTAACCTCGGGGGCCTTACAGTCACTAGCTTAGCTTATGGAGGGGAAAACATCTAAGTAGAGAAATGGCTTTACAGAAAGGAAAATATCTAAGTAGAGAAATGGGACTCACTGTCCTACTTATTTCTATTTATTTAATTTGTCCTCTTTTATGAGAGGTCTTCACTCGTTCCACACAGCATTAACTCAATGTATCTGACATCAAGCAAAGCAATTTAAAACTGCAAAAATAGATGGGGTCTTCTGTATGATAATGGGATGATCACTTTAGGGGTTCAGTGGTCTGTTTAGGATGTGATTAAATTGTTAGACATTTAACTTAACTTGAAGTTTTAAGGTAAAAACAAGTTGGAGAAGAAGTTTGGTGAGTATAATTTTTTTTATTTATTTGAAATGTTTAAGGTACTTTGGGTCAAGGTTAGGAAGGAAAGAGATTGAAATTGGAGCCAGAATACAGAGGGTAAAATAGAAAGATGGAGGATTTGGGTGGGGGTGGAACAGCATCTAATCCACATGGCCCTCAGGTCTATGCATTCTTAGCCATTCCCTCCCCCATTATGCGTTGGAAGACCTGGGTGTATTAATCAGAGCTTGAAACTAAAGAATTTGTAGCCTGATTGGAAAATAAGGCTGATTAGTTGGTGATAAAAGGTTTTCTTGAATCTGCATATTGACTATAGTAAAGATATTGATTTTTATAATTATTAAACTTTGCCTGTATAAGGTATAATTGAATTTTGTTTCTACAGAGATTATATAAAATTATGATTTGAAGCCATATACTAGTGGCTAGGGGTAGGAAATTAAACTGCCTTGAAGAGCAGTTGAGGAGGCCACCTGAAAATCAGCATATCTAAAGGACAAGCTCCTTTGTTCTAAGAAAGGCCCTACCTGAATCTCCTAAGGGCTTCTAGGCCAGGTGTAATTCTTGGAGGATGAGATCTTCCTTATTGATAATCCTGGGCTTCTAGTCAATTCTCTTTAGCAATTGATGGAGATCCTTTCTCATGCTATCTGAGGCAGACAGATGGAGGGGAAACTAAAAATATTTTAGCTTTGTATAAAGAATTAGTGTGTATAAAGATGAGAGGAGTGGGGGAGCAGCAAACCCATGTGCTCTTAAGAACCACTGCCTCCCCATCTTTCTTTAGAAGACTGGAGGACTTTAAAGAATTTAAAGCTTTTTGCTTTAGCTAATCTAATTCAAATCTTTTTGTAAAACCTCTGCAGGATAGGAGGGGGAATTGAAATGTGGAAGTGAAAAGATGTAATGAAGTTGTGGGGTTTGGTTAAAAGCTGACCAATGAGGGTCAGGACTCCAACTTCTAATCTGGATGAATTATAAATGCAAGTAATGATATGAAATAAAAATCTTTTTTTTTCTAAATTCACTCATGGCCAGGCAAATATTTCTAATACCTAGGCCAGAGGCAACAGTTAGCTCAGAAGAAGAGCTGTTCAGTGCTGGGAATATCCAGCTAAATAAAATGTATGTAAGGGAATATATAAATACCAAAAGTAATAGGAGCAGTAATTTCTATATGTGATAATTGGGAAATGTAATTGAGGTCATTTTATTTCTAAATTGCATTTTTAGAGTTCTCTTAGGTTGTAACATTGGAGAGACCGCTGTGAGGTAGAAATGGTATCTGAATTTTGTTATATAGGAATTGATCTTTTAAGGTGGTGTGATAAAAATGTGATAGTTTGAAACTGTTATAAACAAGTAAAATTACAGCAGATTTTCCTTTTGAAAATCTTGGCTATTTATGAAAGTGCATGCAGTGGCTTAGGGCAATAGTTTCCCCATGTTGCTACTGAGAAGATGAATGACTGCTTGTGTAAGGAGACTTAGAGATGCATTCACCTAAGTTGAGGAGTTGTTTCAAGTTTTAAATATATATATTCACATATATTGTTGAAAAAGCAATTTTTTTACCTAAATATTAAGAATTGTGCTGTCAGAGAAAAATGATGAATGGGTTAAAATCTGTTAACAAAGATTTTTGGAACCATCTAGTCATAAATTCTTGTCAACTCTGTAAAGTCTTCTGTGTAGTGAAATTCCTACTAAGTAAGTTTTCAAAGGCCTGATAAACTTTGTCATTGTGGTAAGGCCAGTTTAATTGGGTATGTTCTTACCTTTAGGGGAAAAAGTGTTTTGTAAAGTCTTTTGTATAGCTTTTAGAAGGCCTGCTTCATTGAATTTTATGAGTCTGGGTGGGACCAGGGACAGAAAATAAAGTAGACAGTGACATTTATGACCCAGGATGAGGGGGGAGACAGGAAGTTCTATAGGAGACTTTGGGACACCTTAGCTGTTGGTTAAATACTTTGAAATACTGCCCTTACTGGTCTCCTCATTCCCTTCCCACACTTCCCCTCCCCTCCTTAGTCTAGATAAGAAGAGGGAAAGAGGGGAGAGAGGCAGCAGTTACTGGGATCTACTGAAAGAGAGAGAACAGCAGGGGTCAGAAACCAGCTGATCTCCAAACCTGGCTTTTTAAAGTCAGCAGAACTAATTTCTAGCGATTGGTTTTTAGGATAAGATTAGAATTTGAGATGTGGGTCCTGGCAAAGTTTGGATTGGTGAAACTTGCCATCTGATGTAAAAGAATCCGTCCTCTGGGGGAGATGCCATTAGCTACTCAAAATAGAGAACAGGTGGATATGATGCTGCTTTTTTATGGCAGGTCTCTGTACTCAAAGTAGGTAGTTGGCGACTGAAGGAGAAGTCTCTGTTGGAGGCTGTTACTATTATGAAGTGAATTTGTGGTACCCAAAGACCTAGAAGGTTTTATGAGGAAAAATAGAAAATTTGATTAATGCAAATACGTGAAATCTTGCTGTTTTCAAATAATTGGGTAAGTTGGTACTTTTGTATAGTCATGTGAAAGATAACATTCTTTCTAAATATTAATGGGAATAATTAGATAAAGGGAAAAAGAAATAAAGATACAAATGCAATGTTGAATCATCATCCCACAGACTAAGACTGGGATTTAAAGTTACCATGTATCAATGTGGAATAAGGTCCTAAATGTTTCAAAATGATGTAAAAGCAACTGGGTATTAATACAAATGGTGTAGTTAATAATTACTGGAATTAAATCAGAGACATTTTCAGTTTGAGGAAAAGAATTTCAGTGTAAGTTTCTTAGAGAGAGATAAGTTGTAGAGTACTTTTGCATTGATGGGGAAAAGTTAAATGTGGCTGTTTGGATTTGAATTCATTCCATGATCTAAAATGTAAGATAAAGTTAGTGTTTGAACCTATCATATTTATATGGCTCAATTCTTGAAGTATATTTCGTTCTTTCAGATCAGGTATAGTTAGAGGAGAATAGAAAAGCCTGGGAAACAGATACAAATCGGTTAGAGCAATAACTTATAATCTTAACAGAAAGATTTTATGAACAAGGGTGGAAATGCATGCAAGCTATTTAGGGCCCACTTTGAAGATGTTCCTTAAGCAATGCGAAATTATAGTAATATCTTAAACTGATTATCGGAACTTGCTATTCAAAGATTTAATGGGACTGTTAACTGACTTTTTCTGAGTCTGACTCCAGGTGTGAATATCAAGGAAGGCTGTCTGAGCCACTGATCCATGATGCCAGCAGCCCTGTGAAGGGCAAGTATGAACTGCAGGTATGAACTGCAGGTTGAGAGGGCAACTGTTCCCCATGTGCTGAGGTGGGACTCTCTTGACTTGATTCCTTAACTGAAACCTGGCAGACTTTAAGCATGGCTCAATGAAGTTTGCACTTTGACAAAACTTCTGCCTGGAGTTGACAGGAAGTTGGGGAAATGTTGTTCCCTTACTGTAAGTTAAGTCCCTAATCTCTTAGTGGCAAATTTCTATAATCAGAAGGTTTTATAAGTACAGTAACAAATCTGGTAAGGTAAGTTAGGGTCCTTTAATTCTTTGTAATAGTATGGAGACAATTAAGTCAAGGGCTCATGAGAGTATTATTTTGTTATTTGGTTAATATCATGCTTGTCTGAAGTTTTGTTACAATTAGTAATGCCAAAAGAAGAATGGCTTGTGGTTTAGTTTGTAAATGCCTTAAAAGAAACATGGCATGAATAGGAGTCAGAATTGTTTTATGATTTTATATGTACTATGTTAAAAATTGATTATTTAATGTATTTATGTATGTACTAGAGCCTGTTAATTCCTTAGTGAAATCTCATCCTCCTGATGAGGAAAGTAATAATGGATTAATGTAAAGTATAAGAAACTAGGTTCAGATGTGAATTTCTTAAACATGACAATTGGTCAAGGTTCCAATCTTTGAATCTGTAAAAATAATCGGGGTATAAGGATTAGAAATGGTAACTTAAAATTGTGTTAAGGTCACTTTTGTAGGAACATGGACAGAAAGCTGATTCCTACAAGAAGACAAGAAGATGCTGGGATGCTGTGCTGGAGATGATTGGAACAAATACCAAGGACCCGAGGACTTCACTGATGATGTTCCCTGCCATACAGCTGTATGAGAAGAGACTTTTGAATCTTAAAGGGACAATTGCATTATTGTTTTCTTTTGGGTCTCTGTATCTGTATTTATAAAGAGGACTGCCCCCTTTGATTTGTCAATGTGTCGATCACCCTTTTCCCCTTCCCATATTAACTTAAAGGGGTGATGGTTAAGGGGAAAAATTCATGTGAGAAAGAGAGTCAAGGAGTATTAAAGATGTGGAAACAAAAATTTGAAAAAAAGCAAAGAGGGGAAAATTGTGAGAAATGTTGGAAGCAGTTTTGTTTCCACAGAGTTGAAAGTATCTCCGCCCCCAGCTTTAGCAGAATGTAAGTCAGGTGACTGGTTCTAATCAGAGCTGTGATCTAGGCAGCTTCTGGTTGGATGAAAGGTTAGAGGCCTATACGCATGCTTGATGAGCCATTTGAGGAGGGCATGACATGGGCAGTCAGGGGGCTGCATCTGGCCAATGATGGGCCAGGCAAGAGATTTGAATCAGGAGTCAATAAAAGGACTGGCATTAGTCTGGGTCCTTGTACTCTCTCCTGTACTCCGTTCAGGGGATGTACCCATTCATTCAGAATGAATAAATGTAAAATTTAATTAAAACCTTCCTGGCATCCCGAGTATTGTTTATTCCCAGACAACGTGAGTATATTTATAACATTGGCTAAGTGCTAGATGTGTTTATTATGAAACTGGTATTTGGTGGAAAGAGAGTCAAGCCTTGGCTATGAAATTTGACCTCCTGCTTCCCCCCCTTAATGAAACAATGAGCTTGAACCTGAAAATCCTATCCCCTAAACTAATAATATTTAATGGAACAAACAGATGTAATTCTAGCCATGTACTTCTTCTCTCTGAGGAGAGCAGAGTGGCTAAGTCTCTTTCCTCCCTTCCCCTCCTGGCAGGAATTAAAGCCTCCCCTGAAAAGAGTGGAGGGAGAAGAAGCTAGCCTCTCTTTAAGCAACACAGTGATAACTCATGCTACATGTCCCGCAACACCTGGGATCAGGGATAGGATCCTCCACACTCCGATTGTGAGTCAACCTAGCCAACCCAATAGATTGGGAAGCATTCCAGTTCCATCTTCTCATCACCCTCACCCAATTACTGTGCTGGAAGATCCCAAAGCAGAGATGAAAATGGAGATAACAGACAACTCCTTGCTCCCAGCCAATTACCATTCTGGAATCACTTCCCGACCCCGACCACCCCCGCCCCCCCCCACCCTGCAAAAAAGGAGAAAGCATCCCTGACACATGTAGGAGACAGGACTTTCCTGTATAAAAGGGAAAGTAGGGTATCCATCTTTGAGAAAGCTGCCATCTAGATGCAGATTTGAAGGATAACAGCATCCTTCTCCCATCTACAGTTGGCTATAAATATGTGTGTATATATGTATATATATCTCCTTTAATAGATCTCATTTCAGCCCCAGTTAAGTCTTGTACATGTGTTTTCTCTTTTTTCCTTACCTAGTGCAGGCATTGAATTAGTATATAATCATTCATTTGGAAGGGCCTTTGAAGCCCAATGTAGGAATTGAAAGAGGCAGGAGAAATTGATCAAATCTCCTTCTAAAACTCCTAGAATTCACACCAAGCCCCCATTCAAACTGCCACAGTGAATGGTCTCAATTTACCTAACAAAATGGGCAGGCTTCATTTCTCCGGTCTGAGCTTTGATTAGGGGCTGGTTTCTTGTACCTGGCCAAAGGAATAGATACTATTTCCTAGTCTATAATACTTGGCTGACTGTTGGGAGGTGGGGCAGTGGGGAGTAGAAGAGGAGAGAGCTGAGAGAGAGAAGAGACAGTTCCTACTCTAGAGCTGTCTCTTGGGAGGAGTGGAAATCTTCGATCACTCCAAACCACCAGCTTCAAAACCTGAAGCCTCTTAGGCTCAGACCCAGACCAAAAATGTTTTCTCTGTTCCCTGACCAGTGACCTCTAGCATAGTTTCAATTGTACCTTCAAGAGCTCCCACCTATTAGAATCCTTTGTGCCCATTGGAGTAGTGTGATGACCTCAGATTAGACAAAAGCAATTACCCAGAGTTGCAGAGAACGGAGTCTCCCAGTAGTCCAGGCAGGCCCCCTGGAGCCCAGCCTGATTTAATCCCCGTAATGGGATATGATTGAGATAACGCTTTTATCAGCCCCGCCTGGGCTGTCTAATTCAGTGGTTGCATCAAAGCAAGGAGCATTTCAGCAGCTGGATGCTTTCCCTGCTTGACCCTGGGAGGATCTACAGGAGCCAGGATTGGCTGGGAAGGCAGAAGGAGCCTTCAGAGAATAGCGAGGAGCAGTTTGCCTTAGAAAGGGAATAAAGAGAGGACTTGGGAGGAGGGGTGGGCAGAGATTCAGCGTCAGAGCTAGAAAGGCAGGGAAAATTAGGAACAGGTTGGTGCCATCTTACCTGCCAGAGAAAGAAGCAACCCTCCTAAAGAAACTCCCCTACACCTCCATCCTCCATGACTTGTAAATCCTCCTCCTCCAGAGAGCCCACCAACAAGGCCGTATGAACTGAAGTTTTTACCAACACCCCAGATATAACAAAATGGAAGAAGCAGAGGGTGAAAAAAAAAATAAAGAAAAGAGAACCCTTCTTTACCCACCCTGTATACATTAGGGGCTCAATAAGTATTTATTGAAATGAATTACATTATTTTAAAAACAAACGTTAAAAATTGTTTTTACGTGCAACTGGGAAATAAAATATACAGGCAATGGGGTATAGAAATCTACCTTGCTCTACAAGAAAGTAGGGGGGAAGGGGATGGGAGGAGTGATAGAAGGGAGGGCAGACTGGGGGAAAGGGTAATCAGAATGCATGTCATCTTGGGGTGGAGGGAGGGGAGAGATGGGGGAGAAAATTTGGAACTCAAAATCTTGTGGAAATGAATGTTGAAAACAAACAATAAATTAATTAAAAAAAGAAATGAATTACATTGAAATGGTAGCCCCCTCCAATTTCAGGTTGCTGTTATACGGGCATTAAAGGTAGAGTTTCACTTCATACTATAAGCAAGAATACTCGTCTCAGAGTTGTGAGACCTGGGTTCTGGCATTTACCAGCTGTGTGACCTAAACAAATCACTTTACCTCTCTGATCCTCAATTTCCTCAACTGGAAAATGGAAAAATAACATTTATATTACTTAATTCACAAGGCTGTTATAAGGAAAACACATAAACTTTAAAGACTCTACAGAAATATGGGCTATTATTATTCTGTTAATTGCCGCCCCGCCCCCCCCTCCTATCTGTTCTTCCTGCCTGTCCCTCCCAGTCTCTTTGACTCCATAAGTGTAGACACAAGAGGCAGGAGTGTGAAGAGATGGGAGACAAGCTGAACTTTCACCCTTGGTTTGGGTGCAGCTATCCCTTCCACATCGAGATTTCATTGTGATTTCAATATAATGTGGGTCAGCATAAGAAATTAAATGGGAATTTGGGGGGAGTTTTGCAGAAGCCACAGATGCCATGCAAAGGCCAGCAGATGACACAGAAAACGTTTAAAAACTCAGAAACGCATAAAATACGTGTGTAGTATTATATATGATCAACATATTTTATCTTTTAATACCATAATAATTCAGATTTCTTCTCTGGTACAAAGGGAGAGCCAAACATTTTACTGGATTTTCTAGATCACAGGAAGGGGGACAGTCACGCCCCTAACACCTCCCCCATCCCCACGTGGAAGGGATGAGTGTATATCTCTGTACCTTCCTTGCTCCTCCCTCAACCACTCCCCCACCCCCACCCCCATCCCAGCTCATCTGGTTGGGAAAATGGAAGGGGTTTGAGAATTGAGAAACTGAGGAACTCCAGCCTCAGAAGAGTCTTGACAATTGTTGGGCAAGTCTCCCCTACATAGATAATAATTAGGTGTAGTCTAATTTTCAGAGATTAAAACTGGGAAGCGTAAGAAATACTCCCAAAGTGTTGTACCTTTTGACCAAGGATGTAGAGTCGGGAAGACCTGAGTCTGAATCCACACTATCTGTGTAACTGTGAATAAGTCACTTAAACTCTCTTTTCCTCATCTGTAAAAAGGCAATTAATTAATAGTAGCACCTTTCTCACTAGCTGGTTATAAAGATCAAATGAGAAAATATGTGTAAAGTGCTTTGTAAACCTTAAGGCTCTGTATAAATGTTAGCTATTGCTACTGTGCTTTGGCCAAGTCACTTACTCTCCCTGTGCCTGTCTCCTCACTTGTAAAATGAAAGGGTTGGACTAGATGGGTTCTAAAATCCCTTCCAGCTTTATATTTATATTTAGTTATGATCTTATGACTGCCAGTGGTCATATATGGAATGTGTGGCGAGGATGCACACAGCAGGGCATATGTTAAGGAAGGAAGGGAGGGAGGGAGGAAAGAAGGGAGGGAGAGAAGGAGGGGAAGGAAGGAGGAAGGGAGGGAGAAAGGAAGGAGGGAGGGAAGGAAGGAAGGAAGAAGGAAGGAAGGAGGAAAGGAAGGGAGGGAGAGAGGGAGGAAAGAAGGGAGGGAGAAAAGGAGGCAAAGGAGGGAGAGAGGGAGGAAAGGAGGAAGGAAGGGAGGAAGGAAAGAAAGAAGGGAGAGAGGGAGGAAGGGAGCAAGGAAGGAAGGAAGGAAGGAAGGGAAAGAGGGAGGAAAGGAGGAAGGAAGGGAGGAAGGGAGGAAGGAAAGAAAGAAGGGAGAGAGGGAGGAAGGGAGCAAGGAAGGAAGGAAGGGAAAGAGGGAGGAAAGGAAGGGAGGGAGGGAAGGAGGAAAGAAAGGGAGGGAGGGAGGAAAGAAGGGAGGGAGAAAAGGAGGGGAGGGAGGGAGGAAGGGAGGGAGGGAGGAAGGGAGCAAGGAAGGAAGGGAAAGAGGAAGGAAAGGGAGGGAGGAAAGAAAGAGGGAAGAAAAAAGGAAGGAAGGAAACATTTATTAAGAATCTACTTTGTGTCAGGCATTGTGCCAAGTGTTTTCCAAATATTATCTCAGTTGATCCTCATAACAACCCTGTGAAGTATTATGACCCCCATTTTACATATCAAAACCTCCAGTGTTCTTTGACCCGAGGACTGAAGAAATCAGGACTACTCTCTTTCTGTCATCGTAAGAGAGGGAGAAGGGCTAAAACCTCTAAGGGAAGTGGGAAATGAGTATAGCAGCTTCACAACATACTGAGAGCGGAGGTGTCAGAAGTCAGTGCATGCCCCAGAGCAGCCTCTTTGGAGGTCAACATAGGGCAACTCCATTAGAAGCAACTGTGAGGAAATCACCAGAAAACTCAGCAGCCCTGAAGCATAGGAATGAGTTGCCCCTCTATCCACGCATATATTTTCCCTTCACGGGGCAGCTAGGTGGCACAATGGATAGGGCACTGGTCCTGGGGTCAGGAAGACCTAAATTCAAATCTGTCCTCAGGAATTTACTAGCTGTGTGACCCTGGGCAAGTCACCTTAGAAGTAAAACGGGGACAATCATAGCTCCTACCTCACAGGGTTGTTATAAAGAGCAACTGAGACAATATTTGTAAAGAGCTTAGCACAGTGCCTGGCACAGAGCAGGTGCTTGCTGTGGGCATCCTGGCCATACGTTCCCCACACG
The DNA here is from genome assembly GCF_011100635.1 of Trichosurus vulpecula. Lineage (NCBI taxonomy): Eukaryota > Metazoa > Chordata > Mammalia > Diprotodontia > Phalangeridae > Trichosurus > Trichosurus vulpecula. The sequence continues at coordinate 2,818,862 of NC_050575.1, read as the reverse complement.
TGCCTACTCTTCCTACTGATGGTTATAAGATCATTGCGTCATAAATATAAAGCTGGAAGGGACCTCAGAAGGCATCTAATCCAACCTTTCCATTTTTACAAATGAGGAGACAGAGGCCCAAGGAAGATAAGTGACTTGCCCAAGGTCTCCCAGGTAATGTGCTTTTATAGGAAAGTGGGCCCCAAGTTTTACGAAGGATTTCTTTTATTGCTACTTTTCTTACTACGCTAAATCGTTTGCTTTTAGGTTCAACTGAGTTCCTCGGCTGAATATTAAAGGTAAACACATCGGTAGGGGCTCGCAAACTATGACTTTTGTTGAGGACCCACAGAGTGCTTTGAACCTAGGGTCACCTTGTCTAAGGGACCTAGTCCATGACTATAGTGCTCCCTTGAGGGCGCCACCTCCTCTCTCATTACTCCCAACTCTGACTCCATCAAACCTTTTCATAAATACATCTTATTCAGTCAAACAACACACATTTACTGGGAGGGAGAGTGGCCTGGAGGAAAGGACTGCCTCTGGAATCAGAGGACTCGGCTTCAAATCCTGCCTTTGACAACACCTGTGTGACCTTGGGAAAGTCATTTAATCTCCCTGGGCCTCAGTTTCCTTGTCTGTAGAGTGAGGAGGCTGAAGTAGATGGCCTCCTCTGACTCCATTCTAAGCTCTAAATCTAGGATTCTAATGAGTCTATTATGTGCCAGGCCCATGCTCAGGAGTATTAGGGCACAAAAAAATAGAACATAACTCTTGCTTTTGGGGAGCTTATGGAGCTGATGGCGTAGGAGAGAGAAGACACGAGCCTCGTTCAGTCGTTTTCCAGTCATGTCTGACCCTTCATGACCCTATGTGGGATTTTCTTGGTGAAGATCCTGCAGTGGTTTGCCATTTCCTTCTCCAGCTCCTTTTACAGATGAGGAAACTGAGGCAAACAGGGTCAAATGACCTGTCCAGGGTCACACAGCTGTCTGAGGCCAAATTTGAACTCAGAAAAATGAGTCTTCCTGACTTCAGGCCCAGCCCTCTATCCACGGCACCACCTAGCTGCCCCTAGACATAATCCTAGAGAGAGCAAAACCTCTTTTTCAAAAAGAAAAAAACGGTAGTCCTCAAATCATCTTCCTGGACAGAGTTCCCTAATGAATCTTGCCTGGCTCTGCTGACTCTGTTCTCTCCAGGCTCCCACGCTTGCTTAAAATCTTGGCTTCTCTCAGCTGCATTAATTAGCGCTCGCTTTGTGGATTTCTTTGCCAGCGTTCTCACGTCTGTGTCTCTGTCTCGGGGTCAGTGGAGTAAGGTGGAATGTCTGAGCCAGATTCTTCCAACCACAGCATCTCTTCTTTGCCCCTTCCCACACTAGGGAGATCTCCAAAGAATGCAAATTCATCCCTACTGTCCAAATTCATACAAACAAGCCAGGTTAAAACAAGCCTTTCATTTTAAATTCATGCGTTGATCTGATCTATTCCACATCTACTTTGACATACAAACCACACACAAACAAATTCAACGGCCTAACTAAAGGAGAACGACCCAAGCTAAAAACATTCAGACTATTTGATTGGGCCCAGAAATTTTACATTTTAACTCTATAGTCATGAATATAAGGGAGGGGGAATGTAAATTGTCCCCCTCCCCCAATTCAGCAGATATACTTGTAGAATTTAGTCAAATGATGAGATATTAATGTGGTAACAAGATATTAAACCAATTATAAAATTGCGGACATATTGGGAGGCCCTTTCATAAAGTATTAACCACCTCTCCGATTGAATTAGAAGGGAACATTATGATTGGTTGGACAAACAAGGAAACCCCGAGGATTTTAAATAGATAAGTCCTGGGGTGTTTGAAGGAGTGTAGGCTCCAGAGCAATTAATCAAGGAGACCCTTAAAGGGAGGGAGGAGGGACTTTATCTCCCCTCCTCAAATTGTCCACAACATCTAACCAAACTTGTTCTGAGGGAGAAATTCCACCTAATAGTTCCAGAGTTTACCAGTTTTAGAGTTCAGAGGAACAACTGAAATAACAGATAAGTACTCCAGGCAAACAAGGACACAGGATGACAGTCACTCCAAGAAGACAGCTTTTAGTGGTGGGACCTCTGGCAACAAAGAAAAGAGCCAGCTATGAACTCAAGAGGGAGGCAACTCTAGCCATTGAGAACTGGGCTAACAAAGAGGCTAACAAAGGGCTCCCATGTAAGTGGAGACAGCCCCCATACCAGTGAAATCACAGATCTTTGGATGTGTTGAAGAATGTTTGCCCAGTTCTTCATACTTTGCAATGCATTTTCATATCCATTATGTCATGTCATCCTTACAACAATTCTGTGAAGTTGGCAGCATGGGAATATTGATCCCTGTTTTGCAGGGGAAGAAATAGGAACTTTGAAAATGGAAGTGATTTCCCCCCAAATCACACAGCTAGTAAAGTAACAGGGGATGAGACTCAAACTCGGGTTGTCTGGCTTCAAGTCCACATTGCCTCTCAGCAACAGTGACAGCCTTTGTCGGGCAGACAATCTTGTTAGGAAAGAGACCATTTCTAAGAATTGAGATATGTTTCTTCTGATTTGGTATAATCCAACGCCTTACATCGTCTTCAAATATGTAAAGGTTTGGCACGATGCATTGAGAGCAGACCTGGAAATCAAGGTAGGTTTGAGGCTGCCTCTGATGCAGATTTAAAAGCTGTGTGATCCCAGGCAAGTCGCTCCAACTTTCAGTGCCCCCAGACAACACTCCCCACAAAACAGAAGAGTAGATATGTATTAGTAGATGGAATTTCTGCACTTGGAATTGCCACCACCAGTGAAACCACAGGTCTGTACCAAAAAACACAAACACGTGCAAGAGGGATTGTACCAATCCAGTTTGGCCTCAGAGGGAAGAACCAGGGGCAGAAGATGGAAGTTACAGGGAGTCAGATTTTGGCTTAAGGTAAAGAAAAACTTCTTAACAATTAGAACTTCTCTCAAAGTAGAATGGACTGACTCAGTAGGTGGTATAAGTTCCCTATCACTGGAAGTATTCAAAGCGGAGGTAGAATGGACACTGGCCATTAAGATATTACAAGGAGAATTCCTGCTTGTAAGTAGTTTGGACCAGAATTCAGAGGTGTCAAACACAGCCTACTGGGCCACATTGTACCCCAAACATTAAAACGTAATTGGGAAATATTTAACCAAACAAATAAAAATATAATAGAGCATAGATAACGTTAATATGTGGTTTCCAGAGTCAATACATCGCCACAGGAATCCTTCTGTTCAGATTAGTGGCCCCTCTTTCTCTTTGAGCTTAATACCACTGGACTAGATAACTTCAAGTATTTCCAGGTTCATAATTTTTACTTCCTTTTCTCTCAGAAAAGATTTCTGCTGAGAATTCCATATCCACGTTATTAATGAGAAAACTATATGAAATGCGGGATGGTTTATTTTCATGTTTCATTTGGAGAAATGAATTAGGAGCAAGGCAATTTTCTTATACTAATCTCCCTTAGTTCTGCTCCTTACCCCTGACAGACCAGCTAGAAAACAAAACAGGGTCCCAATTATAGGATCCAGAGAAGTTAAGTGTTTGTCCAAGGTTATACAGGTGGGGTGGTAAGTGACAGAGTCAAGATAGAACCCAAGTGAGGGATTCGTTAAGGTCAGAAAGCATTGCCTTTTTTTCTTTCTCCTTCTCCTCAGTTTCTCCTCCCCCTGTAACTTTCAGAATGCGCGCGTGCGCACGCGCGCGCGCACACACACACACACACACACACACACACACACACACACACACACACACACACACACACACCTCAAGGCTCTTCTCATAGTTCATGGTCAAATACCTGGAGAGGATGTGTGTGTGTGTGTGTGTGTGTGTGTTTGGGTTCCAGGTATGAAGAATAAGGGTGGATGGTTGGAAAAGCCCAGAGAGATTCTGGCTGTAATTGCCTCTTCCTTGCATTGCCGGGGTTGCCTGGACAAGCTTAGGCAGACTGTCTCAATCTGACATCTTGTTTAGCTTTGATAATGCTACAGAGGGTCCAATTAAAGTGTTCCGTGCAGCCGCCCCAACACAAGCAAACATTGATTGCCTACTAATGTGTATTGAATTTTTGCTAAATAAGGCCCCAGGTACCTGGAGAGAGCTCAAGCGATTCACTGTCAAAGGCTCTTAATTCTTTTTGTATTGATTCTGCAGCTAATGACATAACCTTCTCCTCTAATTAACTGACTTCTGCATTAGGCTATTCCCACCCTCCCCCACTCCTGAGAAAGCTCCATTCATTCCCCAGCTGCAGGGCTGGGCTGGACTCTGACACCAAGAGACACATACAAGTGTTTCCAGCAGCACTCTTCCCTGAAACCGTGTCATCCCTAAGGAGAAGCCCAGTCCCTTAGGAACTTCCTCCCCCTCACTCTCTCCTTCTCCCCACCCCAACTCCCTACTTCCCTCATTCCCTGAGGTTGGGCCTCTTAGATCCAAACATTCTTGCCTCCCATCTATCCCTCCCAGGAGCAAAAGGGGGCCTTCCAGCGTCTGGGCAACTCATCATTGGAAGAGCTTTTAAATAGTGTCTAATTCGTGTGCTGCGAAGGGCTGTATGCTGTACGAGGAGGGTTACAGAGTTGGTCCCCAGAGCTAGAATTAGGAGCAACCAAAGTAGACGACCATGGTGGTCACTTAGGACACTCCCTACAAGTAGGAAAAAGTTGGGAGGAGAGGGGAGGAAGTGCTTTTTAAATGACTTTTTAAATAAATGCACATATTTTTAATGCCAGAAAATTCTGCTCTTCCTGGAAGGCAGGGATTTTTACTGATATAATAGCATCTATGTTTCCACAAAGGCTCAAAGCTTCTGGTGGGTGCACTTTTTCAAACCAGGAGGCACATTCTAGCTTTGTCCTACCTTTGCTGGTCCTGAGCTTGGGAAATTTATTAAAATACTCATGTGAGGCTCAGAGCCAATTATTCATTCATTAATTCATTTAAGGAATATGTTTTGAGCCCTCTTGTTCATTCATTCTTTCAATATCCATACTGAGTACCTACTATGTATTAGGCGCTGTCCCTGGTACTACAAGGAAAAGATGAACAAAACTTAGTCCCCGACAATAGTGGGACTATAGTGTGTCCAACTCTTCATGACCCCTATGAGCCATAGTACACCAGGCCCTTCTATGCCCCTGTATCTCTTGAAGTCTGTTCAAGTTCATGTTCATCGTTTGCATGACACTACCACCTCATCCTTTGCCATCCCCTTTTCCTTTTGCCTTCAATCTTTCCCCAAATCAGGGTCTTTTCCACTAAGTCCTGTCTTCTCATTATTTGGCCAATATATTTAACTCCAGCTTCAGTATTTGACCTTCCAGTAAATAATCTGAATTAATTTCTTTAAGCGTTGACTGATTTGATCTCCTTGCTATCTAAGGGACTCTCAAAAGTCTTCTCTAGCATCACAATTCAAAAGCGTCAATTCAGCAGTGCCCAGCTTTCCTTATAGACCAATTTTCACAGCCATACATCGCTACTGGAAAAACCATAACTTATATGCACCTTTGTTGGCAAGGTGATGTCTCTGCTTTTTAATATGTTCTTCAGACTTGTCATAGCTTTCCTTCCAAGGAACAAGCATCTTTTCATTTCGTGGTTGCAGTCACCATCTACACTGATCTTTGTTAACTTAGCATAAGTACCTCCATTTTGTGACTGTTATTCTGTAATAAGTTAAGGACTGGAGTGGTATAGTTTGGCAATGACATGTATGTTCCCCAAATTTGGTAAACAACCACTAATTATTTCTTTTTACATTCCAAATCTATAAATAACTTATAAACCACTCATTTAGGAAACTGAAGCATTGACTGATAGTTTCCTTTCATCATAAGCTTAGGTAATTGATCACTAATCAGAACTCACATGTAATGTGTAAATACCCTTAGCCAGAACCATAAAAATCCACCTGAGTCTTTGCAGCCATCAATTTGCTTTTGGTGGCCACCAGAACTGATTCCTACATTACCCAAATTCAGAGACTCAAGCATTGTGTTCACCCAAGAAGAGTACCAATTGACAAACACTTGTCAAAACACCACCTTGGTGAGACACACATCCTCCAGTTAGGAAGAGAGAGATCCTAGTCATGAGCACCTGCATGAGAGAATTTCTGGGACTCTTAGGAATCACGTTGGTGGTTTATTCCTAGAGGGGCTGATGTATGTATTGCTTGCATGCATTGATTAATAAAGTTTGATATTCATTGAGAAGTATAAGTCTAATTTGGTGTTTCCATTGCACTAGTTAGCATATGTAACATTAAATCAGTTTTACATATACCACACATAACATTTGATGACAAGAATGGGATGCTGTTAAAAGCATCCCATGTAGATAGAAAGGAGCTAGTGAAGACAGACTGAGGGTTCACTTCCAGTATTTCCTTTAAGATCCATGAGTCACTGATGAAGGCTGGGACCAGTTTTATCTACAACCATATTTCTGCGGATGAGGTAAGGTAAAGGTCAGCTTTGCTGATACCCCCACCTTCTCTGGAGAGAACAAGGGGTAAAATACCAAACCCTGTGCCTTAATGGCAGGAAACTCCTTCCTCTTTAGATTCATATGGTGCTGGTCAGAACTGGGACTAAGTCTCATGGCAGCTGTATCTCTGCTGATACCATCTGTCTCCCCTGGATAGAACAAAGGCTACTTTACTGGACCCCTTGTCTTAGCAAAAGGGAATCTGTCTCTCTCAGTGTCTTTGTCTCTGTGTCTCTGCGTGTGTGTGTCTATCTTTCTGTCTCTGTCTCTCTCTTTTTCTCTCCCCCTATCAAATCAATACAATTCCTTCATCTCTCTCCTTGAGATGGGATTCTGTTAAGATGCCCATAGAGGAAAGTAACTCTTATAATGCACTCAGGTGTAATATTACCAAGTATTAAGAGAAAATCTTTAAAAAGAGAATGTCATACTGGACCCATATGTCTTGGTGGCATACAGAAAAGGTGGGACTTTATAAGCAGCTACAACAAATTTACTGTGTACACTTGAACCCAATTTACTTTCTAGAAGATCTAGGAAGTACTTTGAGAGGCATGACTAGCCAAGTCAAGAATACTTAGTCCAGCAGTCAGAGGGCTCATGACTTTGATAAAATCAAAACCACTGGAACAAAAATTTTTAATTTACCCTTGCAGGATCTTGGGAATTTCCTACTTAAGAATTTAGGAGAAAATAATAGATTTGATTTTGTGGAGAAAAGTGTATCTTTTCCTTTAGAACTAGAAAACAAGCTAAGAAATTGTAAAAACAATGACCAGATGTTTTGAGTTTGATTAGAGGCATTATGCCAAGGGACTTTCAAACATAAGGAAGCCAGAACAGCAAGTAGAAGGCAAAGAAAGAATAGCAACCCATTTGATGGTGGCTGAAACAATTCACTGCCGGGGGATAGCAGGATATGAATGGCCCCTGGTGAGTCTTGTGTCCTTTAAAAAAACAAAATTTTAGATAGAGAGGAAATAACCACCAGCTCAGACACCAGAGTTTATACTGGGACAGAGCTGAGCCAAATTTAATAAGACTGTTCAAAAACCAGAAGACTTGAATGCCACTTGATTGTGAAGAGTCTATCAATCATAGAGAGGTTAAATGTTTGGGAATGATTAGTAAGGATAAAAGACTGACCCAAACTATCAAAACTATGGCAGCAAAAGGTAGAGGATTAGTGGAAGTCTAGTGGCCATGACATGGGTGAAGAACCAGCAAGAGATACCGAGTAGAAGTGGTCAGACAAATAGAAGGAGAACTAGAAGAAAGTAGTGTAATAAGAAACCAGGGAAGAGAGCATTCAGGAGGGCGTGATAATCACCAGTGTCAAATGTTTCGGAGAAGTAAAGAAGGATGAGCACTGAGAAAGGGCGTTAGATGCAGAAAAGGCTTTTGACGAAATCCAGCATTCATGTCTATTAAAAACTCTATAAATCACAGGAACAAATACATCTTTCCTTAATATAGTAAATAGCATTAATCTAAATCCAAGAGCAAATATATGCGACGGAGAAATTAGAGGCCTTTACATCAGGGAAAAACAAAGGCCCTTTATCTATTTAACATAGTGATAGAAATGCTAGTTATAACAGTAAGACAAAAAAGAGGGAAAAGCATAAACAAAGAGGAAATGAAATGGTTAATTTTTACAAATTTTTACAAGGCGCTTAGAGACTCCTAGAGGGTTGACTCAAAATTAATCGAACAATGACGTTAGCAAAGTTGTAGGATGTAAGATAAATCCATATAAATCATCAGCATTCCTATATGCAACCAACAAAATCTAGCAAGATCTAGTAAGACAAATTGCATCCAAAATAACTACAGAAGCTGTATTTTGTAATCTTTAATATTTTATTGATCTCCCTTTCTCTTTCTCTTTTTTGCATCTATGCACTAACTTGCCCTTCCTTGTAGTAAGTAAGTATAATTGTGCGAAACAAATCAACGCCTTGACTTTGCCCAAAAAATATTTGTCTCATTCTGCCTCTCTAAGCCGTCACCTCTCCGCCAAGGGGCAGGAAGCATGCTCAAGGACTTATTTGAACAAACAAGCGAACAATTTCCATAGCATGACAATAGGTAAGTTGCTATTGATTATTCACAATCACCGTACATTTGTCCACTGCCCTTTTGGGTGATCAGAAACTTTCATTCTTCTGAGACAACGGTATTCTATGATTCATGGTCACATAGCATTGCTGGAAGAATTTACTGGTGGTAAAAATGATCACATACTGATGCAAACTAATGTCTACGTATATGTATGCATGCTTAATATTAGAATATTACTGAGCCATAAGGAGGAGCAGATACAAAGAATTCATGAGCATACGCTTGGAGAAATACAAAATGAAGAAAGAAAGAATAATCCAAAGACCAAGGTACACAATGTCTAAAGCTTATTATGCACAAGGCACTGTGCTAGGGGTACAAAGAAAGGCAAAAACAACCCGTGCCCCCACAGAGTTCACAGGCTAATGGAGGAGACGCCTCCAACATGCAAACAAATAGAGCTGTATGACTTCCAGGGGCAGAGCCAAGATGGCGGCTGGAAAGCAGTGAGCTCCCCGCCGAGTCCCTCCAAAAACCTATAAAAAATGGCTCTGAACCAATTCTAGAACTGCAGAACCCACAACACAGCAGAGGGAAGCAGGGCTCCAGCCCAGGACAGCCTGAATGGTCTCTGGGTGAGGTCTATCCTGCATGGACCTGGGAGCAGAGCAGAGCCCAGCGCGAGCTGCTCGGACCAAACAGACCAGGAGCTAGGCGGAGCAGGCTCTAGCGCCCTGGAATCAGTGAGCTGCAGCAGTTACCAGACTTCTCAACCCACAAACACCAAAGACAGTGGAGAAGGTTAGTGGGAATAGCTCCAGGAGTGGAAGGAGTTCACAGCTGCCCGGGGGCAGAGGAGGTGGGGCAGCTACAGCTGCTGTTGCTTCTGGCCCCAGGCCCACCTGGTGGGAGGAATTAAGTGGCGGATCAGAGCAGGAGTGCACAGCCTGCTGAAGATCTAAGCCCAGTCCAGTTGGGGGTTCTTGGGGAAGGAGGAGTGCTGGTGTGGCAGAGCTAGCACACCGCCCCCCCAAACGTGGAACATAGAACTCTTTAGTCTACAAGCAGTCATACCCTGCTGAAAAACTCAAGGGTCAAGTTAGCTGGTTGGGAATATGGCCAGGCAGTGAAAACACACCCAGATTCAGTCTCAGACTTTGGATTCTTTCTTTGGTGACAAAGAAGACCAAAACATAAAGCCTAAAGAAGTCAACAAAGTGCAAGAGCCTACACAAAAAGCCTCCAAGAAAAACATGAACTGGTCTCAGGCCATAGAAGAGCTCAAAAAGGAGTTGGAAAAGCAAGTTAGAGAAGTAGAGGAAAAATTGGGAAGAGAAATGAGAAGGATGTGAGAAAACCATGAAAAACAAGTCAATGACTTGCTAAAGGAGACCCCAAAAAATACTGAAAAATACACTGAAGAAAGCAACACCTTAAAAAATAGACTAACTCAAATGGCAAAAGAGCTCCAAAAAGCCAATGAGGAGAAGAATGCCTTGAAAGGCAGAATTAGCCAAATGGAAAAGGAGGTCCAACGGACCACTGAAGAAAATACTACCTTAAAAATTAGATTGGAGCAAGTGGAAGCTAGTGACTTTATGAGAAATCAAGATATTATAAAACAGAACCAAAGGAATAAAAAAATGGAAGACTATGTGAAATATCTCATTGGAAAAACCACTGACCTGGAAAATAGATCCAGGAGAGATAATTTAAAAATTATTGGACTACCTGAAAGCCATGATCAAAAAAAGAGCCTAGATACCATCTTTCAAGAAATTATCAAGGAGAACTGCCCTGATATTCTAGAGCCACAGGGCAAAATAGAAATTGAAAGAATCCATCGATCGCCTCCTCAAATAGATCCCAAAAAGAAATCTCCTAGGAATATTGTTGCCAAATTCCAGAGCTCCCAGATCAAGGGGAAAATACTACAAGCAGCCAGAAAGAAACAATTTGAGTATTGTGGAAACCCAATCAGAATAACCCAAGATCTGGCAGCCTCTACATTAAGAGATCGAAGGGCTTGGAATACGATATTCCGGAGGTCAATGGAGCTAGGATTAAAACCTCGAATCACCTACCCAGCAAAACTGAGTATCATGCTCCAAGGCAAAATATGGATTTTCAATAAAATAGAGGACTTTCAAGCTTTCTCAGTGAAAAGACCAGAACTGAATAGAAAATTTGACTTTCGAACACAAGAATCAAGAGAAGCATGAAAAGGTAATCAAGAAACGGAAATTGCAAGGGACTTACTAAAGTTGAACTGTTTTGTTTACATTCCTCCATGGAAAGATGATGTGTATGATTCATGAGACCTCAGTATTAGGGTAGCTGAAGGGAATATGCATATATATATATATATGTATGTTTATGTATGTATATGTACATGTGTGTGTATGTATATATGTATATGTGTGTATATATATATATATATATAGAGAGAGAGAGAGAGAGAGAGAGAGAGAGAGAGAGAGAGGGCACAGGGTGAGGTGAAGATGAAGGGAAGATATCTAAAAGAAATAAAATCAAATTAAGGGATGAGTGTAACCAGAATGGCCTTTGTTTTCTTTGAATGACTCAGCTTACCTCATTGAGCCTCTGGACGCTGTGGCTTGCTCTTCCCAGGCAGGAAGCCCAGAGAGCATTCCAGGAAGCAGACAACTTCCTGTGTCATGGGGCTGGCTGAGGGGAGGTGTTAATGTCTACGCTAGGGGGAGGGGCCAAGTCAAGAACCAATCGGCACTGGTCATTCAGGCGGTGTTTGATGATGTCAAACACCCTATAAGAGGGGAGAGGACAGCTTGAAGAGCTCTCTTTCCTTTTCCGGTTGGTGTGGGAAGCAGCAGCAAGCAAGCGTGACTCTGGGCCAGCCCTTGTTCTCGGGCTGAGCCCAGATGTTGGTAACTATGAATTGTATTGGGTCTGTCTGTTGGTATTTGTAATTTGTTTGTATTTTGGTTTTGAGGTTCGGGGTGCTGGTTTGTTTTTCCCCCGAACTAAATGAATGTTTTGAACCTCAGGGTGCTGGTTTTTTCCCCTGAAGTAAGTCAATGAATCTGTATTTGGTATATCTCTTGATGCTTGTCCGTATGCTCCCCTGAACTAACTGAATGCTAACTGAATGCTGGTGTTTTTTCGCCTGAACTAAATGAACGTTGTCTGTATGCTAACTGAATGCTGGATTAAAGTAAGCTGGTCAACCCCTTCACCATGCTTTCCTTGTTTAAGCACATAAAAAGAACCTGTGCTTTCCCGGCAGCCTCCTGGGTGCCGACTGCGGGGGAGGGATCTTACGCCCCCATTGAAGCTGCTAGCTGGGTTGTTAAAACAATGAGAGAGGAATATATTGACAGAGGGAGATAGGGAGAGATAGAATGGGGTGGATTATCTCACATAAAGGTGGCAAGAGGAAGCAGTTCTGTGGGAGGAGGGGAGAGGGCAGGTGAGGGGGGAATGAGTGAACCTTGCTCTCATCAAATTTGGCCTGAGGGGGAATACCATACATACTCAATTGGGTGTCTTACCCCACAGGAAAGAAGAGGGAAGAAGATAAAAAAAAAAGGAGGGGATGGTGGAGGGGAGGGCAGATGGGGGTGGAGGTAATCCAAAACAAACACTTTGGAAAGGGGACAGGGTCAAGGGAGAAAATTCAATAAAGGGGGATGGGTTGGGAAGGAGCAAAATATAGTTAGTCTTTCACAACATGAGTATTGTGGAAGAGTTATACATAATGATACACATGTGGCCTATGTAGACTTGCTTGACTTCATAGGGAGGGTGGGTGGGAAGGGAAGAGGGGAGAGAATTTGGAACTCAAAGTTTTAAAAACAGATGTTCAAAAACCAAAAAAAAATAGTTTTTGCATGCAACTAGAAAATAAGATACACAGGCAATGGGGCATAGAAATTTATCTTGCCCTACAAGAAAGGAATGGAAAAGGGGATGGGAGGGGAGTGGGGTGACAGAAGGGAGGGCTGAATGGGGAACAGGGCAACCAGAATATGTGTCATCTTGGAGTGGGGGGGGAGGGTGAAAATGGGGAGAAAATTTGTAATTCAAACTCTTGTGAAAATCAATGCTGAAAACTAAATACGTTAAATAAATAAATTTAAAAAAATAAAAAAAATAAAAAAACAAATAGAGTTGTATTTGGAGTAAATTGGAGGTGATCTTACTTAGCAGAAAGGCAATGGGAGTAGGGAGCAAGGGGCAGTGGGAAGCAGGGAAGTCCTCTTGCAGAAGGAAGGATTTGAGCTGAGTTTTAAAGGAAGGCAGGAGGCAGAGGTGAAGAGGGAGAACATTCTAGGCATGGGAGACAGCAAGTGAAAAGGCAGAGTTGGGTGGTAGAGTGGCATGTGCAAAGATTATCCAGGAATCGAGTGTCACTGGAGGGAGTAAAGCCTAATGTATCCCAATCCCCAAAGCCCTTTGGTATGGGATTCTTTCCTTCTTGGTAGAGATCCACACAGATAGGAGGGGCAGGGTGGAGCAGAAAGATCTAATCTCAGACTCTTCCCACTCTTGAGTCTTTTTAGGTTCATCTTCTGGCATCCAACTTCAAGAGAGAAGATGGAAGATGCCAGCTCCTCTTCGGATTGCTGATGGGAGGGAAAGACTATAAGAAGAAGCCAGGTGGAGAGGAGCTGGCAGTTTCTATCATGTTCTTATCCACAACTTGCTCCACTAGGTACTCCAGGGAACTTCCCCTTGGATGAGATCAAAGACTGTCTCTCTTGCTTGAGCTAAGTCACCTGACTCCCAATGACAGAGCCCATTTGCTCTGTGTATTGTCTGGTATGTATTATCATATGTACACTCTCTCTGATTTCTGTTTTGCTACCAATTTAGATAAATGGGTTTCTATATCTGCTCTGTGTGATCATTGTGAAGCTGTCATCTGCTGGGAAGGAAATCAAGCCTTGGATATAAAGCTTGAAGTCTCCCTTTCCTCTTTTAGAAGTAACAGCCAAGAATTTATCTTGAGCTTAACTATCACATCCTCCAAACTAATAATATTTAAAGGAGAAGATCAATATAATTCTAGCCTGGTACCCTCCCCTCACTCTGAGGAGAGAAGAGTGGCTCCTCCCAGCAAGAATTAAAGTCTTTCTTGAAGAAGTGGGGGGGGGGGAGGAGGCTCTAGACAGGGATCTATTCTTGCCTCCCTGAGAACTACATAAAGACATACCATGTTACGTGTGGGGGATAGCTTCACTATGTGTCACAAAGGCTGGAAAGATAGGAAGGAAGCAACCTGTAATGGAATTTACTAGCCAGAGGATTTTCTATTTGATCCTGGAGGTAACAGTTTCTTGAATAGGAGGGTGATTTGGTCAGACCTACACTGTAAGAAGATAACTGTGATAGCCAAGCAGAAGATGGACTGGGATGGAGACAGATTTGTGGCAGGGAGTCCAGCCCACAGGCTACTGGAATAGTTTAGGCATGAGATGATGAACGTCTGCATCAGGGTGGTGGCTGTGTCAGAGGAGAGAAGGAGTGAATAGAAGAGATGTTTGGAAGGCAGAAACAACACATCTTGGCAACAGATTGGCTATGGGATGAAAGAATGAGCAGAGGATGACACCAGGTTGCAAGCATGAGTGACTGGAAGGATAGTGGTGACTTTGACAATGACAGGGAAGTGGGGGGAGGGTAGGACCTGGGAAAGGGGGGAAGATAATGAGTTCTGTTTTGGACATGCTGAGTTTCAGATATCTATGGGACATCCAAAACACATTTGGAGATGGGAGACTAGAAGTCAGCAGAAAGGTTAGGGCTAGATAAGTAGATCTGAGAATCATCTGCATAGAGATGATAATTGGCCCCATGGGAGCTAATGAGCTCACCGACTGAGAGGACATAGATGAAGAATAGAAGAGAGCCAAAGACAGAATCTTAGGGTGTGACCTGGATGAAGATCCAGAAAAGGAAACTGAGAACAAGCAGTCAAATAGGTAGGAGGAGAATCAGGAAGAAGGGAATTGTGAAAAAACTAGGGAGGAGAAGAGGCTCAGCAACAGTGTCAGACTGCAGAGAGGCCAAGAAGGATGGAGATCGCGATGAAGGGATCATTCATAAATGTGGTAGGAGCAGTCTTAGTTAAATGATAATGTCTGCATCCAGACTGCAGAGGGTTTAGGGGAGAATGAGAGAAGAGCAAATGGAGGCACCAATTGTGGCTGCTTCCTCAAAGAGTTTAACCATTAATCGGAAGGCCCTTGGGGGTGAGGACTATCTTTTGACTCTTTGGGTATCCCTAGTGCTTAGCACAGTGCCCGGCACACAGTAGGCACTTAATAAATGTCCACTGGTTATGGATAGATTAAAATATAGGATGACCCTAGTGGTGACGGATGGATCGAGGGAAGGCCCTTTGAATGCGGGGCAGACGTAGGTGTAGGCCAGAGGGAAGCAGACAGCGGACAAGGAGCTACTGAAGAGTAATGAGATGGTGGGGGTGATAGCAGAGTCGATCTGCTGGAGAAGATAGGGTAGGATGGGATGATTTGGGCATGAAGAAGGATTTGCCTTGGCAAGGAGAAGGCCATCTTTTCATGTGAGATAGCAATGAAGGAAGACACAGTCAGAGAAGGCATCTGAGGGATGCAAAACAAAGAAGAGTGAAGACGAGAAAGCTCTCATCGAAGAACTTCAATTTTTTCAGTCAAGTCTGAGGCGAGATTCTCAGCTGAGGGGATAAGGGAGAGAGTGCCATGGGGGATAAAATTGTTTGAACAATCACTGGGGTGAGTGGAATTGTGAAGGTTAATTAGGGAAGTGTAAAGGTTGCCTCGGCTGGTGAGGGCCTAGTTGACAACACTGAGAGACAATAAAATTGTGGTCAAATTTAATGGACAATATTATCAAAGTTAGAGCACACATCTTTCCTTTCTGTTAACAATCAGTAACACGGAAAGTGACTCACTCTATTTGTTGCAATCATACCATTCCAATTTTGCTTAGCAGCTTTCCAGGAAGATACTTTGGAGGTGGGAGGGACTAGGAGGGGAAAGAGGAGTTGTTTGTGTATTTGTTAATGTCCTGTCAGAACAAAATATGTTGATTATTTTTAAGTGAAAAAAAGGGGGCTTTTTTTCCACTCACAGAGAAACTTGAGGTTATTAAAAGAACTGCAAAATTCCCTGAATACTATCTAACCCACTCTCTTCCTTTGATTCTTTTATAGCCCAATTATTGTCCCACTGAAGTGTTGGTCCAAGACACCAATGTGATAGAAAAGCTCAGTGGACCGTCCATCCAGCAGCAAATCATAATGTGGACAATAGGCCTTCTTCTTTCACTTTTTTTTCCTTCATGGAAAGACAGGCCAAACTGAGGCAATTTTTGGATCTAATTTAGGAGGTTCTTACGAGGCTCAGCAGTGTCCCAGGCCTTGATTTAATTCATCACAATGTCATCTGCAGACTGTGGGGGAGTCTCCCTTCCACTTGGATTTTATGCTGATTTTCCTTCAAGACAGTGGCTAGGACATGTGGCGAGCATACATCTCTGTTTTATGCCTTGCTCAACATTAAAAAGCAGAGGGTCATTGAAAAGAGTATTTCTGTCGTATTGCTCAAGGACTTCTGTGTGATTTTAACATATGCACTAGAGATGGTTTTTGCTCCATGGAACAAAATGCTTTTTTGAAAATATCAGCAAACCGTAAGCACCGTGGGATCTTTCTTGGCTTTGTTGTATCTCTCAGTCAAGTTGGATGATAAAGATGTGCTCTGTGGCAGAATACTATTTGTGAAGGCCCAAAGTACCCTCTTGGTGAAGATTTGAGCCACAAAAGCAGCACAAAAGAGCTGATTAATGAGATGTCTGCGTAGAAGAGGAAATGGGCTGGTCAAGTAACAAGATAGACAGCCCATGTGCTTCACTGGCATCCACTCAACATCATGAAACCTAGTGGAAAGCTTCTCCCCCACGTCATAGATCCAGAGCTGGAAGGGATGTCAGAGGCTATCTACTCCAAATCCCCTCCTTTTACGATGAGGAACTTGGCCAAGGAGGCCAAGTGATTTATTCAATGTCATACAAACAGTAGACATCAAATGTAGAATTTGAACCCAGGTCCTTTTACCCAAGAGCCAATGATATATCCGCTGCACCACACCACGTCTAATACATTTGGGAAGATTTTCAGCAACCTAGATTCACCCAGAAAGGAATTAGGTAAAGCCCGGACTTAATCAGAAGATTCAATTAAGACAAACACCCCATTCTCCAAACATTTCTGTTAATGGAGTTTTTACTGTATTATTCATAACCCCTGACACACCCATTCAGTAAATTAACATTCCAGTGTGCAGAAGAGGATTGAGTGGAGTAATTTAGAAGAATTTTCTGCAGAATTAAGTCCAAATTCAAGGCCATCTATATTTCAGCCTCATCCCCCCACCCAAAAATATTTGTCTCCACTCCAGGCAGCTAACAATTATAATGACAACTGCCATTTGTATACCAGTTTAAGGCTTGCAAGGCATTTCCCACATGTTTTATCTCATCTAACCCACACAACAACCCTGTGAGTTGAGTTCCCTTGACTGAGAATACCTTCCCCACCTTTCTGTTGTCAAAATTCTGTCCATCCTTCAAAACGATCACGATAGCACATTTTGTCCCAAGCTGGAATTTGTTCCACTCCCCGAAATCTGCTGCTTAGAGTCTGGCTTGGAACACTGAGAGTGTGTGGCTTGGCCAAGATCCCAGGGCCAGTATGTGTCAGAGGCAGGATTTGAACCCGAGTCGTGCAGACTCATCAGTGGGCCTGCCATCCACTAAACCCATACTGCCTCTCAATATTAGCCTGCAAGTGTAGTAATCCTAAGCCCTTCACTGCGACCTCACAGGGTGGCTGGGAGGATGAAATGAAACGATTGCTGGTAGGGGGCTTTGTAAATTGTAAGGGCATTGCTTTATCTCCCTTCCCTCCTGGCCCCCATCCCACTCCTTGGAGCTCTTCCTAAGGCCAAGACTTCAGACAGCTCGTGGGCCCAAAGGAAATGAAGGAAGAATCTACTTCAAACAGTCATCTGAAAGAGACCGGGAAACCATACTCCACAGAGGATCTGGCATGGGCCAGATTCTTCTCTTGGCCTTGCTCAGTGTTGGCACAGCCTGGGTCCTCCTCCCTTCTCTCCCCATTCTTTTCATTCTCCCCCCAACGCACAGACACTACAGCCCACCCCCCGCCCTTCCCTAGGGAGACAATTCTCTTCTCCTCGCTTGGCTGAGTTCCTGACCGCTGTCTTCCTGGAAATCAGTCCCCTTAGGCATGTATCAACCCCCATCTTCTTGCCCACCAAATCCACAGATTGCCCCAGGCTCCCTCCCTCATGCATCCCCACCACCATCTGAGTCAGGCCTAGGAAGGAGCCCTACCCTGAGAGGGGGGAGCCCTACCCTGAGAGGGGGGAGCCCTGCCCTGAGAGGGGGGAACCATTGTGAATCGGAGGGTCTGTCCTGAAAGATTGGGAGACACAAGGAGGCTTTGTCGGGGAAAGTGGTTGGAAAGGTCCAGCAAAGACCCGCTCGAGGCAAAACTGAGGAACAGGGTAAAGTTTGTTTTCAGTGCTATTCACCAACTGACTTCTCTCTCCTATTTATTCTTTGTGCTTTGGAAGTTTACAACTTCATAACCAGAGGCTGTGAAATGTAATGACTATGGAGTGGGGGACAGCTCTGGCCTGAAGCCCCTGGAAACCCAGCCCATGCACTGGCCTCTTGGGGATAGGGGTCAGCCTGCTCTGGCATAGAGGGGAGGCATCTTCATAAAGAAGCCAGTGAAGACAGGGTCAGTGGAAGGAATGCCTTGGACTTCAGCAGACTGAAGAGACAGAGAGGGGTCAAGGCAGGATGGAACTGAGAGGGCTTGTTTGTCACTGTCTCCCCAGTAGGGGAACGATCCAGTTTTTTTGTTCCCCCATCATTAGGAACTCAGACACAGCTCCTGCTTCATCTTCTCCCTCACATACAATGACCTCGGCTCTTCTCTCCACTTTTGGATGCAGAGAAAACAGATGGAACCCTGGGCTAGGGGATGCCAAATATAATTCAGATGTTCAGCTACTGAAGGCTCTAGTCCCTGTCCTATTTCCCTAGGGGAGCCCTAGGGCCAGACAGCCTGAACAGCCAGGAACTTTTATGAGGTATTCTGGGTGGTCTGTCACACTCAAATGATCCCTAGGGAGGTGAGTGGATGCAGGGACAACCCAGCCCAATCTCTCCCCAAGACATCAAGAGGGTCTATCAGAAAACAAAGTCTTGTTTCCTTCCCCTTGTAGCTTGACTTGGTGGCTATTTGGCTAAAGAAAAAGAGGAGGCCCTGGGAGGACCATAGGATGCTAGGCCCAGACCTGGAAGGGACTTTAGAGGTCATCTAGTCCATCCCCCCTTTAACAGAATGAGGAACCTGAGGCCCAGGGTCATCAAAAATGACTTGCTGAAGGTCACAAAGCTAGTAATTGTCAGAGGCAAGATTTGAACCGTGTCTTGTGAGGCCAGAGCCCACGGATGGGAGAATCGGGTAGGAGACACACTTGATAGAGAAATACTGCCAGTCTTTAGTGTAAGGTCAGGAAGTGTAAAAGAGAAGGTGGAGTCAGGCTGCAAAAAAGACCTACAGAAGAGACTCCAAGTCAGTAGGGACTGATTTCTCTCCAAGGAAATTTGATTCAGCTCAACAAACACTAAGGAGCTACGTGCAAGACACTTCATAAGCCTGCAGACAAAAAAGCAAAACTTCTCACCTTCAAAGCGTTGGCAGAATATGATATGTAAGTGCAGCCCTTCCTACAAGCTGCCAGGGATCAAATACACAAAGTAATTTCAAGGGAAGAAGGCTAAGGATTAGGTCATTCCGAAATATTAGGAAAGGTCCCAGGTAGAAGCTGGTATCTGAATTGTGCTTTAAAAGAAACTAACAAATCTACAAGGTAGGGGCAGCTACCGGCCCTGAAGTCAGGAGGACCTGAGTTCAGATCCGGCCTCAGACGCACTTACTAGCTGTGTGACCTTGGGCAAGTCACTTAACCCCAATTGCCCTGCCTTCCCCGATCCAAAAAGACAAAGAGTCTACAAGGTGAAGGGAGGAATGTGGAAGATCATGATGTGGGAAAAAGGAACACATCTGTCCTGCTCCTGAACCCTGCCTGTGCATACATGCTCCCTAGAAGAGCCTCATTGAAAAACAGATCTCACGACCTTCCTATTAAAATCTCTCTTATCCACTTCCTGCTGAATTCTCAAGCTCTTCTCCTGTTCCCGGTGAGGCTCCCTAATTTTATCCCTAGGAGGATAAAAAAAAAAGACACGCTTGACATCACGGCACAGACCGGACTCCACCTCCTCCTATCCTCTGTTGCTGAAAGAAGCTCAGAAGAGATTCCTTCAAACCTAAGGAGGAGGGAAGCTAGGAGACAGAAAGGATGGAGCATTTCAGCTCTACCACTTTTCCTCCTACCAGTCCCTGTTGCTCCAGGCCTAGAAGGGCTATTTTAACCAATAGAAATTCTAAAGGAGCACAAACCCTCAACTTCTGACACTTCTGATACCTGGGTCCCAGTCTACGCAGTCTCAGAGCGCATCATCCCTTAGAAAAGCTTAATTTGTAGAGCAAAAATGGAGCTTTGAGAATCCTTAGATCCGAAGACTAGTGCTAATTGTCTCTTGGGCTGATCTGTTCATTCGCCTCTGCCTGGGGCCTGGGGCAGCCGCTCAGCCATACACAGGCCATTTGAGACTGGCTGCCTAATAGGGTGACATTTTTTTCTTAACACACACGCATTTTGTTCATTAAAAAAATCTTTCCTATGATTCCCTGAACTCTGCCTTAAAACGAAGAAAACCAATACGCTGGCCTATTTGCAGCATTCCATGGTCCTTTATGAAAAGGAGGAAAGGAAAGCTTCATCACCTGTTCTCTAGCATCGAGTTAGTTATTAAAGACCTACTAGAAGGTCCCTGAGGGCATTTTTCATCTTTGTATTCGAAGTGCCTAGAACAGTGCTTGCCCCCGCCCCTTCATAAATGCTTGTTGAATGAATTATGTTCATTCGAATTGTCTTTTCAGCTTGGTTTTCCTTCTTATTACTAGTCAGCGAGGATATTTTCTTATATAATTTCCAAATATTCCTACATTTGGCTATGCTTCTTCACTCTTTGTCTTTTTACTTGTCTTTCCAATCTTCTCTGAATCCTGCCCTTTGGTCATTTTCATAGGGCAACCCTATTCCATTACACTCACATTCCAGATTTGTTCTGCCATTCCCTCATTGATGGGCATCCTCTATGTTTCTAAGCTTCTTCTCTTTTTTTCAGCTTTTGCAAAGAAAGAAAGCGCTACTACGAACATTTGGATATATACGAGCTCTTCCCTTATGTTTTTGTCCTCCCTGGGTATATGCCCACTGCTGGTGAAAGGCCTGATCTCTGTTCTTTCCCCAGCATGCTGATCAATGACCTCTACCTCCCTGCTCCTTCTCCTCCCCCTCTGTTTTCTTCTTCATTCTTCCTTATTTATTAGCCAGCCTAATGGCCATAACTATGTGGGTGTGACTCGGTGGGCCCTCAAAGATGAAGTCCTGACTCTTCATTTCCCCACCACAGCTCTTGGCTCCTGGCCCGGGAAGTGGGAGCTGCTGGTTTGTTTACCAGGAATTTGGTACCACATAAGAGCAGAAATGAACAGCCGTCTATTAGTCTAATTTGAGCACTTAGCTGTGACTGTTCTGATCCCCTGGCCCAGGGCTAATGGAGAGAGACAGAGCAAATGGAGACTGGGTACAGGGAGTGAGGGAGACATAGGTGGAGGGGTTGGGAGGAGATGGGAGCTATCAGGGTTGAGCAGGTGATCCCTGGAGCCTATGGAGAAAGCAGTCACAAAGTGGGGGGGGGGGCAGTTCAGTGGGGACAGTGTGATGGTAAGAAAACTAGAGCCAAGAACCAGGTTTCTGGTCGTAGGTCTGCCATAATTAGCTAGGAGGCTTTAGGCAGTTTGTTTACCCTCCCATAATCTCCGTTTCCTTATCCTGAAAATGAGGCAGTTGGACTCCATGGTCCCTAAAGTCCCCTGCAGCTCTCCAATTCTCTGGGCTCTGATTTTCTGTGAAGGTAGGAGTGCTAGGGAGAGGCAGGAGAGCTTTCCTGGTCTTGCCTCTCTGGGCTTCTTCGTTGGATGGATATCCTTCCCAAGTGAACATCCTCCCAGCTCCTCTCTGCCAGACTGTCCTCCAGTCCCTTTTAGTATTCTGCTCCAAGTTCCCTTCTTAAAGGAAATCTTCCAGGATTTTTTTCTTTTCCTCACCAACTTCTCTACTCTGTACTTATCTGGTCCTCCTCGACATATTATTCCAGAAACATCCTCTTTCGTCTGGATGGGTGTTTTTTCTCCCCATCTGGACTCTGAAAGGGGAAGAAGCCAGATCTGTGTGAGGGCTGAGGTGAACGGCTAGAAGTGTGGACAGGGATTGGGAGCTGGGTAACAGATTCCAAGGTGAGCGAGAGGATGCCCAGGATTGGCTACAATGCTCAGAAGGCTGGAGATGGCTGAACCTTCCTCCTACGGGCATGGCAGGTTCACTGTAAAAAACCAAGGCAAAGAGGTGGAGAGGCAACCTAGGCAGGCATGGGGAGCAGTGAAAGAGGGGGGCCAGTTTTTCCAAGGAATTATGGAAATTGTGTTCTATTTAAATGTAAAGTGGACCATAAAATATGAAAAGAACCAGGTTTTAAACTGAAATATTTAATGAGTATATAATTGAGGGCGCAGGAATTAGGGTAGAGTAACATATCAGAGCAGGGTACTGGAGGACCCATTCAGGAACCTATAAATCATCTCTAAGAATCTGGGTGCCTGCTACAGGACAGTCCAGGCTGCCTCTTCTCCTTTCATTCTGATTAGGGGCCAAAGGTTAGACACAATGTGGGAATCTCATTTTGATTTTTTCTACCAGAGGCGATGAGAGGGAGTCTCCCACTGTGCCTGGCTAGAAATACAAAACTGACAAATTAGTACCCTAGGTTGCAAACTTTTTGAGGGCAGGACCAATGTTGTACATAGTAGGCATTTAATAAATGTTTGTTTTATGAATGAATGAAAAAATATTTTAAGTAGGGGGAGGGAGAGGGAGAATAGCCCTTGAGGGAAAGGGCCACAGACTAGGGAAAAGGAGAGAGAAACAGGGAGAGAATGTGGCTTAGTCAGTCAGGGGCTAATTCCCATTGCCAGGTAATCAGGGAAATACAGTCATCTAGCCCCCAGCCCCCTAAAGACATGACTTAGGGTAGAAGAGACAGAGGGTCCAAGGGAGCCCCTGTCAATGGAGGCCAACCTATCCGCTCAATATTTCCCCTTCTCTCCCATCCCTGAGGCTGTTGCCTCATCTGGAACCCAGGACCTCTGGCAGGGTGTGTCTTGGAGGAATGATCATAGAACCCCCTATCTGCTGTGGAAAGGACAGCCTCAGAGGGCTGCCCCAGTTCAGCCACCTTTGTCCCAAGAGGGCACTGGGAACAGCCCCTGCTAGTTGACAGATTTTTTTTTCCCTGTCAGGGCTCTTCTAGTGATTACTGACCATGGAAGGTTTGGGGCAGGGCACAGTCTTTTTTTTCACCCCTCCAGCTTCTCCCCTCTGCATTCTTAAAACAGCTCTGGCTGGGACTCTCAAGGAGGTGATATGCAAGGGGGAAGAGGGACCACAAGCAAAGTACCATTACAAGTGGCCAAGGACAGGGAGCAGGAGCAGAACCAAAGTCAGGGAGCTCAAGGAGATGGTGGGGACCCAGGGTTGCAGTCTTCCAGCCAGACCGTTACTCTGAGAAGAAAACATAATGGAGAGGCTGTGGTCAATGAGGAAGACCCTGTCTCATCACACTTTGACCTCATTACCAAGCTCCTCCCCTCTCCCATCTACCTCAGGAGGCCCTGCTCCCTCCCATCAAGCATCCCTTGGCCCCTACAAGAGGTTCCTCAGACACAGAGTTCTCTCCTTCCTGAGTATCAGAAAGCCCAGAAGGATCATACCCGCTCCCCAGGGAGGGGGCCCCGCCAAGTGATCTGGGGAAGATTCTACAATAAGAAGAAGAGGTCTGTACCTGGGATATAGCCACAGAATAAGAGGAACCCTTCAGGCCTTGAAAGTTGTCCTGAGAGGTGGTAGTGGGGAAGCTTTTGGAAAGCAGCGGGTGGTGAACTTGCATCTGAACTTCAATAGCCTTGGCTAGGGCATAGGAAAGAAGACAGAGAGACCTGAGAGGCGGAGAGGGGGATTATATCATAGGGTCATAAATCTAGACCTGGAAGTGAGCTTAGAGGCAATCGAGTCCAACAATTTCGTTTTATGGTTCAGGAAACCGAGTGCCAAGGTGGTAAGGGGTTTGCCCAAGATCCCCTAGGTATTAGAGATCAAAATCAGGATTTGGACCCAGGACCTCTGACTAGAGCACCAGTGTAAAAGGTGGGTCTGTGTTTGGGGGAGGGGGCTCCTTCAGCCCCCAGACATAAAGGTGAAGCCCTTAAGGGGCATCTGAATGTGGGGCAAGGAATGATATCACAAAAAATCACTGGATTTGGAGCCCTAAGATCTGAGTTTGAATCTCAGCTATGCTACTTACTCCTGGACAACCTTGGCCATGTTACTTCCCCTCAAGAATGAAAACTCCTTGAGGTCTGGACTATTTCATTCTTGTCCTGGTAATCACAGTGCTTTGCACATAGTAGGAACTTAATAAGTGTTTGTTGAAATGCTAATAAACATAATAAAATTAAACTGAATATTATGTAATTACAAGCACCAAGGTTGGTTCCCCTGGAAGAGTTGAGAAAAATGGCCATCATCTCCTCATTACAGAGGTGGGAGACCATGGGTATAGAACCTTGTCTCTATTACCAAACTCAGCTGATATGGTGGTTAGTTTTGCTGAACTTTTTGTCTTCGTTTTTGTCTCTTTATTCTTTGTTCCAAGGGATGGCTCACAGGGGAAGGAAGGAGGGAGGGATATAACTAGAAATGACATTGATATAAAAACAAAAGATAGTGATGAAAATTTTAGATTAAAAAAGATTCCACATGTTCTATTTTCCCTCTCTGGACCCTAGTTTCTTCCTTTGCAAAATGAGAGGTTCTATATATACATTGACCTATGGTTCCTTCTAGTTCTAATATTCTGACTCTCAAGTAACTTAGGATCAAACATTGAGTAAGAAAAAGGAAGTGGGAATCTATGGGAGGATTGGTAGTAGAGAGGGAAAATATATTCTTACAACATTCCAGATTTCAGGATCAAGAGAAACACTACAGAAGCCATCTTGCTCCTCCTCTTGTGTTTAGGCCAGATGTTTCATCTGTGTGGAGCCATCATCTACTTCACCACCACCTCTACCCTCCCCTCCCACCATTCCCACCCCTAGCCTCATTCACACTCCCCCAACACACACACATACATACATACACACACACACACACACACACACACACACACATGCACAAAACTCACTGAGGCAGGGATTTCTGGAGAAGGATTCCTGTATATGAATGCATTCTTCTAGTTGGTTCCCACTTCCCCGGCAGGAACAGCTCAAAGAAACATTAGCACTAAGGTTGCTGACGTAATTGGGGGTCATAACAGTACCTGTGCAGAAAGTTGGAGGCACAGGAAAATGATAAATGTTGGAGAAGATGTGGGAAACGCTAATGCATTGTTGGAGGAATTGTAAACCAATCTAACCATTCTGGAGAGCTATTTGGAACTATGCCTAAAGGGCTATAAAACTACATACCCTTTGATCCAGCAATACTGCTACTAGGTCTGTATCCCAAAGAGATCATAAAAAACAGAAAAGGACCCACATGTACATGTACAAAATATTTAAAGCAGAAAGGTGGTAGCCACCATCAGGGCACTTCTACCAACACCAGGCCTCCCCTGCCTGACCTGATGCCACCTTATCCTTGGTCTCATATGTTTCAACTTGTGAAGATCCTGAGCACCCACCACTCCCCAACCGCCTCCCCTCTAGGTACCCACTCTTGGTCTTACCAATCAAGCCCATATATGCCTTCAGGCACCGTTGGGGCTGTATTCCCACACAGGGCCCCAGAAGGTCTGTGTGACGGCAGTGCATCTGAAAATCAGCCAGGCGGGATCTGGAAAATGGGAGAGTTTGGGAGTTGAGAAGACCCAGGGAAAGTGGAGGGTGAGGGCTGAAAAAAGAAAGAGATCTCTCCCATCCCTAGTCTGAGTGAGAACTGAATTTGTAGAATCAAGCATCACCTTGAGGAGGAAAGCAGCAATGTTGAGGACAAGGAGAAGGGCTAAGAACAGGAACCTAGGGAAAAGGTAGAGGGTACCTCTATTCTTCAAGTTCTCATAGTGAATTCTTGGAATTTAGGGATCCAGGCCAAATTTATGCGTTACTCTCCTCCACAATCCCTGAAAATGCCAGAATGGTTTTTGGGAAAACCCCCTTAGGATGTAATACTGGTGTGGTTAGGGAGAATACCACCAGTGTCACCCCAAAAAATAGTAAAGAAAGGACATCTCTCCATCATTCAAGGCAATAGAGAGGCTGCAACAGGCACAGCCAACAGAAATCATTTTGTCTTTGGAGAGAGTGTATTCTAAGTGGTTTGCTTACATAGTTCCCTTTCTAATAACCTCTTGGTTGGTTCTGTTCCCTGAGTGAAGAGATACAGGAAAGCCAGACCAAGACCAAAGGTTTGCCACCACAGATAATCTATCAAAACTATATAAGCCACCATTAACCACAGGGACATGGGGGATCCATCTGCTAATATACTTCCCCTCTGGGCAAGTATCACTGATAAATGAAAACCACTTCCACTTCTTGGGAGGGAGAAGGAGAGGTTCTCCTCCTGCCCCATAAGGCCAGACCCACCTGCAGAGCAAGTCTTGAAGGCAGGTATTCCAAAGCACCAGACAGTTGAGGGGATCTCTGGTTGGAGAGGCACAGCTGGGGGCAATGGTGTTGCGCCGTCGTGCCCCACAGGCATCATCCCCATCATCACAAGGGCAGAATAGAAGTGCTTGGGCATATTTGTCTGCTACCTGCTCAAAGAAGACACGGAGCTCCTGCTGACACCTTAGGGGCTGACATCGAGCCACCGAGCAGACCTCCCCATAGGCCAGGCGCAACTTGTTACATCTGTCATTCAGGGTGCACAGAGTGGTGGACTTCAGGCAGAGATCAGGGCTGCTTTGGGACATGGAGCCTAGGAGAGAAGGGTGGCAACCCCCTACTATTCTTCTCCTGTAACAGGAAGCTGGACATGGGGTTGCAAACCACCCAGCATCCTCCTCCTCTCCTAAATATAGCCCTTAGCTCTCCCTACAGCCCACCCAGGGTCTAGAGCTTTGATAGGACCTGGAAGCTAGACTCTCTCTCAATCTACCTAGAACTCTGATCCCAAAAGAGCCTCTAGCTTTCCCTACAAGCCACCCAAAGTCTGGAACTCAAAACTACCCATAACCTTTGCTACAGTTCTCTTTGAGATATGAACACAAATGCAGCACCTAGCCCTTCCCACACTCTTCTGAGGCCTGAAGTTGGCCAGAATGTGACAAGAGACGTAATAAGAAATGGAAGCACCTGGAACCCAGGCCTCAGGTAGAGGCTCAGCCCAAACCATAGCCCTGTTCGGCTGTTTAGGCTATGTCTGAGCATCTCCAATTCTGTTCCCAACTCTAGCACACCTTTGCCCTAGTTGAAAGATCCAAATGCCATCAACATCCATTTCTGGAAAGCGCACCTCCTAGTCCTAGATTTAGTGATGGAAGTGACCTCAGAGGTCATCTAGTTCAGGACTTTCAGTCTATGGATGAGGAAAGTGAGGCTGAGAGAGCTAGGTGACTTAGCAAGGAGGAGCAGAGCTAAGATTCCTGCCAGGGTTTCCTGATCTCAAATCTAACTTTCTTTCTGTCTGCACCTGACTACTCCTAATTATTCTTCAATATTAGAAGGCAAGGGGGTTTAATGTGAATGTAACTAGATCTTGAATCAGAGAACCTGGATAGAAATTCATGCCTCTGATGCCTACTACCTGTGTGACCCTGGGCAGGTCACCTAATTTCCATGGACCTCAATTTCTCCATCAGTAAAAGATGAGGGGGTTGGACTAGATGTTCTCTAAGATCTCTTCCAGCTCCAGACTTATGAGTCATACAGGCATGGAGTCATATCTTTTTTACTAGCTTCTCCCCCCACCCCATTTTTAGAATATCCAAAAACATTTTCAAGTGTTTGGGAATATAGACCATTTCCAGGATGCCCAGGATGAGGATTAATTATCTCATTAATTTGAGAGCTGATGTCACACCTGCCATTTCCTTGGCTTCCCTGAACTATGTGGACCTGAGGGACAAATGGTTTAGTCTGCCTTCCTTGACAATTGTCGTTCTGTAATAACTGCACTGTGACCAAGACACACAGAATAACTCCATTTGCTATCCTGACAAATGCAAACAGCCCTTTGCTCTCCCTTGGCTGTAGAATTCTTTACGCTATAACCCAAGAATAAGGATTCTCCACCCTCCCCTGACATCCAGCTCAAACTCCCACCTCCCCAGCCTGGCCTGGCCCACAAACCTGACTCAAACGAGTCCAGATGATTAAATTTCCTGAATCTGCTGATCACAGTTTCCTTATATGGTGAGCCCCTCAAGTCATAGTAACCTAGAAAAAAAGAGATGAAAACATCAGAGACCCGTAGAGTAAACTACAGCAAGGAGGGAAATTAGATGAGGGACAGTGATGACAGCACATGCCGCAGATCCTCAAAAGAGAAAGCATAGAGCCCTACCCAGCCAGAGGGAGACTACAGGCACAGAATGACAACGAAGGGGCAGGCTGGGTTCTCTGGCCACGACATATTTATTTGATCTGCCCAGTGCCAGGAAACACTGTGTTTTTCCATGGAGAAAGCAATAGGAGAAAAGACATTATTTTTTTCTATGGAGGAAGAAATAGTCTGTCCTTCAGCCTCAGCTTCTAGAAGGAATCTAACTGGCTCTGAGGAAGGTATCCCATGATGAGGAAGAAGAAATGGTGTCTGACTTGGAGGAGGGAGAGGTGATGGAGATACGAGGTACTAGGATCTAAAAACAGACTGCTCTTATGCCCAAAGAGCTATAAAACTGTGCATACCCTTTGACCTAGCAATAGGGTTGTATCTCAAAGAGATCATAAAAATGGGAAAAGGACCCACATGTACAAAAATATTTATAGCAACTCTTTTTGTGGTGGCCAAGAACTGGAAATCGAGGGGATGCCCATCCATTGGGGAATGGTTGAATAAGTTGTGGTATGTGAATGTAATGGAATACTGTTGTGCTATAAGAAATGATGAGCAGGTGGACTTCAGAAAAACCTGGAAAGACTTATAAGAACTGATGCTGAGTGAAGTGAGCAGAACCAGGAGAAAGCATTGTATACAGTAACAGTCACAGTGTGAAATGACTGACTTTGATAGACTAACTCTTCTCAGCAACGTGAAGACAAAAGCCTCAAGACGGAAAATCCCATCTACATTCAGAAAAAGAAATACAGAGTCTGAATGCAGATCAAAGCAGACTATTTACTTTTTTGTTTTGTTTTTTTTTTATATTTTTCTTTCTCATGGTCACTCCCATTTGTTCTAATTCTTTCATACAACTTGAGTAATGTACAACTATGTTTAATAGAAATGTGTATGTAAAGCCTATATCAGATCGCATGCCATCTTGGAGATGGAGAGGAGAGGGAGGGGGAGAAAATTTTAAACTTACAGAAGTGAACGTTGAAAACTAAAAATAAATTAATAAAACAATTTTAAATTTAAAAAATAAAAACAGACTACTTTGTCTTGCAATTATATATCTATGCGCCCAAGTTGGGACAAGATGACCTATAAGCTACCTTTCAGCTCTAAATCTATGACCCTATGACATATGAGATGAATGAGAGGAAAGTTGGGCATGACCCAGCAGGGCACTGTGAGTGTCATTTCAGTATCTTTCAAAGAAGGGCCAGGTCCAGAGAGAAAGTAGCGGGTACCAGGAGAGAAAGTTGGGACACCCTGCCCCACCCCCATAAGCAAATGGGAAGGAGAGAGGGAAAGAAAGGATCTAATTCCAAAAGACATCTTTGGGGGTATATCCCTACCAAGAAACAGGGTGATTGTGATGGGGAAAGGGATCAGGGGAGGAGGGTCCCCCAAAGAACAAGAAGGAGAGGCTCCATTTTGCTTTTCTCCTGAATAGCTTTCCCCTTTGTGCGATCTTTGTCCTTCCACCTCCTGGTTAATGAGTGCCCAGCTCCCTGGGGCCTCTGCCGGGATGATGCCCGGGTACTCAGTCTGTCCCGCATCCTACTCTACTCGCTGATACTGACTTCTAAGTCAGTCTGTGACAGTGTATACTCTCTGCCTAAGAGCTTGGGGAAGAACCACTTCAGTAACCATCGGGTCAACCATAGTACACAGTAGGCATTCAGTTCACCGGAGTGATTCTCTAGGATCAGGAGAAACAGGAAAAGAGGGTAGTATATCAGGGATCCCATAAGAATAATTAAAGGCCTCCACGCAGTGCAGGCCCCTTTGGTCAACACAGTCTATCGTACCCTCGTTATCCTGCAGGATCGGGGAAAAGGCTCTGAATAGTCCCTGTCTCCGTCCTCACAGGAGACTCACCAAGGCCATAAGCAGTGTGGATGGTCCAGTAGATAGCCAGACAGGCGTTCTGATTCTTCATGCGCCAATCACACGTACAGCTGCCCAGAGAGCTATTCTGAAGCTGCTGCGCTGTCTCCAAGCAGCTCTCCCAGTTTTCAGGCTTCCGAGTTGCTGAGGCTAGAAAGCAGTTTTCCAAGTCAAGGAAGGAGGTACTGCAAGTGGAGTCAGTCAGGCACAGTTTTTTGGCATCGATGCAGTTGCTGGAAGACATGACATCCGTGGTCGGGAGGTCTCCTGCTTGGGGAGAGATGCCAGGTGAGGGCCGATAAGAGGTAGAGAAAAGAGCTGAGAGAACCAAACAGGCAGGGATGTGGGGAACACACTGGGTCATATAAAAATGACAGTTACAAGGAAAGAGAGCAGGTACCACAAGCTAAGCGGAGGAGGACCTGAATCAAGCACAGAGCCAGCATTATGAGAGATCCCCTGTCATAAAGGAAACACAGAGAGAACATTCCAAAGGGAATCAAGTCTAGGAACACTGCCATTCATCATGCCATTCATCATGGAGAATGTAAGCCTTAACAGGGCCATGCTTGGATCATGGTTAGCAACATCACAAACATGACGGGCAGAAAGAAAACCCTAGGTCTTTGGAGGGCTAAGTAGGTATACAGATTGGTGTCTCCAGCCCCCAAAACAGAAGGCTAGGTACCAGAGATGGGGTACCAAGTGCTGGTACAATTCTGATACTCCATAAGGTATACTTAAGATTGGAGGGGTAAACTCCACATCAACTCCCCCTCCCCACTCCCCTGCTATCCTCATTCCCATAGCTGGAGGGAAGGGGAGGAACCCAAATGTCATTTCCCCCTTACCCTTCCTGGGTCTTCTCAACATAAGGCAACAAAGGCTCTATTTGCTGAGACCCTCATACTACCTCAATAACCTCCTCACTTCAGGGTTCTTTCCACTATTCCAGGCCGCCTTTCTACAATTTAGTGGACACCCTCAAGCCTGTGACGTTGAGAGATCCCTGAAATTATATATACATATGTATATGTATACCTATACATACTAATTATCGGTGGAGCTGAGAATCGGTTCAACTATTCTGAAAAACAATTTGGAATTTTACCCAAAAAGTCACTCAACTGTACATATCCTTTTATCCAGTGATATCGGTATTAGATACATGCCCTAAGGATATCAAAGACAGAGGGTGAGTTCCCATTCATAGAAAAATATTTATAGCTCCACTTTTTTTTTTTTACCAGTAAAGAACAGAAAACAAAATCAGGGTCCATCAGTTAGGGAATAGCCGAACAAACCGTGGCGTATGAATGTAATAAAACATCATTTTCCTGTAAGAAATGAAGAGTATGAAGAGTTCAGAGAAATTTGAGAAGGCCTGAATGAACTGATATAGAATGAAAAAGGCAGAACCAGGAGAGCAATCTACATGATGACTACAATATGTAAAAGAAAATAATACTGAAAGACTTCAGAATGCTGATCACTGTAGACTAATCATTTTTTTCCACAGGAATGATGGTGAATTATACCTCCCACCTCTTAGCAGAGAAGAGGTGAAGCAAAGGCATAGAATGAGGCATACATTTTCAGATATGGCTAATGTGTATATTTGTTTTACTTGACTGTACTTATTTGTTACAAGGAAAGGCTCTACAAGGAGAAGGGAGAGTCAGTGGGAAGTGACAATGATGAAAGAGAGACAGAGACAGACAGACAGAGATACAGAGAGAGAGAATCAAGAAAAAAATCTTTTAAAAATAAAAATGTCTTGACTTGGGAGGAAAAAAAAAGTGAATCTATTCTCCAACTCTTCCTTGATTTACTGGTGATAAAGAAGCGGCTTCACTTTTGCTCTCAATCCTAACGTAGACCTTCATACCATTTGGGGCACAGGAGAATTGTCTGGGAAGGCAAATTAATGCGACAGTTGCCATTCCCTGGCACTGGTAATGGTGTCAAACAGTTTGGCTTGGTGGCCAGTATTTCCTGAATTTCTTCTGTTTCTGCCTTCATCAAAGCCAATGTCTTGTGGGCTAATGCTTCAGCGCAATTCTGGGAGACCTTGTTGGCAATCTTTCTTAGTCAAAAATCTCTGACCAGGTTCTAGAGAGCAAGGGGATTTGGGGATAGGAAGAGGCTTACCAGGAGCACAATGGACTCTAGTATCTCTTGGGGCCACCTGTTCTGTCTGTCTTTTCCCAGGGGGGAAGGTAATATCAATGGTCAGACTTGCAAAATGCTCATTCACTCACCAAAGAATGTTTAAACACTTATGGTGTGTGAGGCACTGTACTAGGCACAGTCAGGCATCACTGAGTTCTTCAAAGTTCGCAATGGGTAAGCAATGTCCCATTACCAAAGTTGGGTCAGCCATGCTGTCACCGGGAAAGCACCGGACTTAGCTGGGTTTGAATGCCAGCTCTGAGAGTCTCTAGGTGCCCTGCCATAGGTGACCTCCCCAGCCTGTTTGCATATCTATAAGATGAGGACTACAATATTTTCACTAACCGCCTCACAGGGTTGTTGTGAGAAAAGCGCTGTGTAAACCTGAAAGTGCTATACCATGGAAATGTGAGTTATTCCATTCCCAAATGCCATTTAGGATTTCTGTTCCTTAGTTGAGACTGCGGGTGCGGGTGGTTATGTCCTCCTTCCATGTGCTTAAACAAACAAACAAACAAACAAATCCCAGCAGGTTCCAGACTTGGAACACCCTTGACCTCTGACAAACTTGCTCACATCTAACCTCAATTCCTTTCGGTTAAGCTCCTTTTTGCTTTCCCATTCCTTACAGGGATGAAAGAATCGAGCCTCAAAGTGAGAGCGTGCCTCTGAACAAGCCCCCTCAGTGCTCAGCGATGTTGGTGTGCCTGGGCATAGGGAGGGCTTCAGACTGAGGGAGCCTGGGGTAAAGAGTGAATGCCACTGCCTAGCCTCTCAGATCTCTGCGTCTCAACAAAGGAAGAGAAACAGCGGTAAGCAACACTGGCCCCAGTTACGAAGTCATCCTTGGCATTCAGGCCGAGTATCCAGCCAGTCTCCCCAGGCTTCCTCTGCCTCCCACCACCTGCTGTCCAACGTCTTGGGCAAAGTTTCTCAGATCAACTTGGGCAGACCCTTCAAAACTGTCTGAGGCAGACGTTTACCCCAGGCTCTCAACTCCTACAGATGTCTGGGACAGAGAAACTGGCCAGTATCTTGGAGGACACTTGTGCCGGTAAGGAAGAGAGAGATCTTCCGATCCAGGAGCCTCCGCCGCACGGTCCACTCAGTACTCGCTACATAAGCACACACAAGACCCCATACATGCACACATGCATGCACACATACATGCACACATATACCAGGACATTTACCCTCCCACCTATACTCACCGGCTTGGAGTAGGGGAAGCAAACGCAGCAGCAACAAAGCGAAGGGAACGCGTAGGACGCCCCGCGGCATGGTGCTGCAGCCTGGTGTGTCTGGCCCCCGGACACTCCCCTCTCAGCCCCGGTGCGCCCGCCCAGCCCGGCCCAGCCCTGTCCAGTCCCGCCAGTGCGCTCCTTTCCGCTCCGAGTGGCTCTGAGGCGCCGCCTTAGCCTCCGCCCCATCCCCACCCTAAGCAGCGCCTACATACTAAGCCCCCGCACCTCCAACACGCATCCAAGAACTCCCATGTAGGAAGAAAAAAAAAAAAGACTAATACAAACCTTGCTCAGGAAATGGGTAGGACCTTGAGACTAGACGGCAAGGGGATGGGGAAGAGAAGTTTCTTGGGGGTGGGGTGTGCAGGGTGAAGAGGTTTAGGACCCGTCTTCTAAGGAAGGGAGTGAGGTGGGGAGGCAGGGGGATGGAGGACAAACTCCTTTGGTTCCAGGTCTATACCTTAGGGTTAGCGTTCACATGGTGGTTAAAAGAAGACAATCTCAAAGTCTCTGAAGAACTTTGGAATTGATTGTGACATGGGAGACATCGGACAGGACCACAGGCATGGCGTGCCCACATCAGAGGAGGTGCTGTGCCCTATGAGCAAAGCAGCATTGAAACAGCTCAAAGGATGCTCAGGTTTGGAGTATCCACTCCAACAGTTCACGTGGACTATTTGTGGCCGACCTGTGGTAGAGCATTGCGAGCTCCTGTTGGCCTGATCAGCCACAGTGGGACACATTAAATCTTGACTCAAGCATAGTGATGTCATTTTGGTCTTCTTGGAGAATGAAGGACAACACCATACCTTAGGCCCTAACTTAGGAAACTTTTTGTGGGGCTGGGGAGTTGGGGTAAGAGGTGGGGCAAAGAAGGAAGCTACCTGCTTGCTCCTAGAGAAGGGCTGTGACACTCAGATATCTGGGTGCCCCCTCCTGGAACCTACAGGCGAGCAGAGTTCAGAAATTATCCAAAGACCCAAGGGAAACACTTTCTTACTCTGCCGTATCAACCCAATCACCCAGAGAATACCCAAGATGAGCACTAGACAGGAAACAAAACAAAAAAATTGAAATACCAGCACCAAAACCAAAATAAAACCAACAAGCCACCATAAAAGCTCTTCTTGTTCGCAGCATACTCACAGCTATCATCCAATTTCATCTTTACAACCCTAAGAGATGGTATAGGATTAGTACCATTAATCTCATTTTGCAGCTGGAGAAACTGAGGCCTCCCAGAGGTGAAGTTACTTAGCTCATGCTACTTGATGGCTGGAGAGCTGGACTTAAAACCTAGTTCTCCTGACTTCCAGCCCAAAGCTCTTTCTTCCCCCACTAGTTTATAAGTGTATGCACCTGTACAAGCCCAGCTCCCTCTGCCCTATCAGACAGAATTTGGCATCTGGCCTATTATTCATTTGTGTGACCTAGAGAGGTCATCTGTTACCAAAGACCCCAACTGGAGGAAGCAGGGAGGCCAAGGTTACTGATGACGGCCTGGAAAGTTCTTCCTTATCTCTAACTTTCCTCTTTCACGATGCAATTTCAGCATTTCCTCTTGTTTAGTCCATAGTGAAGAGGGACTGAATGGCAGCCCTTGGACAACTTAATCATATGGTGTTTCTTGGCTCCATGGGGTTGGATGATGTGTCTTGGAGTAAAATCACTGGGTTATCAAGTTGCATTTTCCCCTTAAAGAATGCCATGAGAGATTGTGGAAAAATAAGCAGGGCTGCAGACAAGGAGAGAAGACTTTCCTTTTACCGGTGATAGAAGAGGGATTTTTTCCTAACCCCTATCTACTCCCCTTTTCCCCTCAGCCTCCTCTCCTTCACTACAGCAGCTGACTTGGCAGAGGGCCCAGGAGGGAGGGCATTGAGAGGCACTATATAAACCCTTGAGATTTATCAGCTGCTGTGGCTGAATCCTCCCATTTTGCAGTGGCCTCTGGGGGCATTTGCTGATGTAATCAGCCCGGAGAGAGAGAGAGCTATTCCAGGTGGGGGTGTAAATCACCCTTCATGAAGCCGAAAAGGAGACATGTGGCCCCAGATAAGGAGAAAGACTGACAGTGGCCTCCGTGTCCTTCCACCCCTCATTAGCCACTAGTTTCTAAGCTTTAATGCACTTTAAATGGAG
The DNA here is from genome assembly GCF_011100635.1 of Trichosurus vulpecula. Taxonomy (NCBI): domain Eukaryota; kingdom Metazoa; phylum Chordata; class Mammalia; order Diprotodontia; family Phalangeridae; genus Trichosurus; species Trichosurus vulpecula. The sequence continues at coordinate 2,782,987 of NC_050575.1, read as the reverse complement.
TTTGTGCTTCATTTTATCTGTCTGCACTGCCAGCATTAAAGGGGACCTAATAAACATCTAGACTTCTCTCCTTTCATTCAAGAAGCGAGTGTCTATGGGTATAGAATGTTGCACAAGCTATCAAAGGTGGTTGTGTTAAAGTCTAAAAACAAAATAAAACAAAAAAAAACCACTTTGGTATAAGGCAAGATAAAGAGAGATATATTTTAAAATGAATTACATGAAAAGTTATCAATAAAGAAAAAAAGAAAAAACCCAGATGGCTTCCCAACCATTTGTCTTAATGCTGGCCCTAGGGTCTCTTACCTTTTTTTTTTGGCCAGTTCCCTTAGTTCACTCTAACCCTTTTCTACGTCCTCTCATCATTGAGACTTAGGGAAAGTCTCATAGGATGCCACCAACTCCTCTCTTGTGCGGCTAGAAACTCAGGAAAAAATTTCATTATAAAGAAAAAAAATGCCTGAGAGGTATAGGATGAGGACTAAGACTCGGAAAAGGTAGGGGTTAACTATGACTCCAATCTCTTACCCCTCCTTCACAAGTAAATCCAGGGGATAGAAGAATGAAGTGGAGAGAGACTTTTGTTCGATATGTCCCTAAAGTTTTAGCATCAGTGCTATTGACCTAGTCTAGAAATAAGTGTTGGGGGAAATGTTAGTCTGACCAGCTCAATGTCAAAGCTCTGCCTAACAAAGTTGAGGCTGGTCTTTCTGAGGCCCTTAGAATGCATGGGAAAATCTTTAGGGCCCTAGCAGTCATGAAATTTTGTGAGAAGTAACCAGGGCTATGGGCCGAAAGGGTAGATTATAGTAATAAACACTGCATCCGGCTAAGGCTACTATTCGCAGAACCCTCCCTTACTAGAAATCCTTTGTGACGTTGCCAGCAGTTATTCCCGCCCACCAAAGAAGGGGCCACATCCTTTGGATGCCCAACAGATAACATGTCATCCCTTCTATAGAAAGATGATGCTCTTAACCTATCATCAAAGGGGATAAGTTTGCGTTTGGGTCCCTTTTGTAAGCAGTACATATATTTATAAGATAACAGGTTGGGGATAAATTCGTGGCCAGGGAATACTGTTCACTGTGCAAAGCTAACTGATCCAGTGGGGAGACTTAGTACCACATGTAATCAACTGAGCTAATGAGTCATTGAGAGCTTAGCAGAAGCTTTGTAGCTCCAAATGGCTACGTGTTTCAAAGTCAAAAGGCTGTTCCGTGACTCTGTAGGTGGAAGATGCGGACCAGCAGCCACACTGTCACTCATGCCCATGCACCAAGGGGTGCTATCATTCCCACAGCTCCTTGATATCAACATACAGAATTCATTGTGCAGTATACTCACTGGGGGAGGGTTCAATCCAGGGCCTCAAATCAAATGCCAGACCTTCCAATCCTACTTCCTTGAAATGATTTGATTTTCTCATTTTCTTGTTAAACTACTCTAATTGTGCCCCAGGACCCCAAGAGGTAGAGCCAGCTGAGACTGCCGTGCCTTGCTGTTTGTCCGTCATTCTCGAAGAGGACCAGCGATGTCAGGAGGACGATGTCTTGACTTGCAAGGGAATCCTTTAACTGGAATGCAGAGATACGACAGACTCCTAGTCATGTGACTTTGGGCATACCCACAGAACCTCTCATTATTTGTAAAATGAGGGGAGCCCAAGGACAATGGGGTAAATTGGGAAGAGCACTGGACTGAGAGTTGGGGGACTTTAGTTCCGGTTCTTGGCTTGGGCAAGTTATAAACTTCGACTTATTTATTTCTAAGATTATAATAAGATCAAAAATACATGAAAGGGTGCTACATAAATATTATTATTGAGCGAGCTCCCTATTTGGTTATGTTTCTGTGATGATAGTATTGGCATCCACTTGAATGGGCTAATAAAACACTTTAAATACATTATCTCACTTGGTTCTCAGGGAAAGCCCGGGAAGCACGTATCACAGCCACTGCTGCCCTGTTACATAGGCGAGGAAATTGAGGCTCTGCGAAATTAAATGATTTGCGCAAGGGACACAGACAATAAACTGCAGAATTGAAATTCAAACCCAGAGTTTTCCTGACTTCAAGTTCACAACTCTAGCTTAATAAACTAGTTTTCATTTTTCAAGTCTGTTTAACTCAAAGAAAGCTGTTGGTCAACTGCCTCAATCTCTACAGATGTAGTTTCTATTGTGGCAAGAGACTTAGATTAGATTTATGGGAGAACTTTGAGACTATGAGATTAGTTGCGCTAGATGGAACAGATTATTAAAGAGGTGGTTGCGGTAATTACTTACATGGAAATTACTGGAAGAAATACAAAGATCTTTTTAGAATGGGCCGTCCGGTAGACACAGTTGTGTATAGTGACAGAAAAATGGAATAGATGGTTCTTTCCATTCCAGTAATTCACATTAGAGAACAGACTTTCAGCACCTCTTCTGACTACATTATTTCTGAGAGAGAAATAACGTAGGGAAGGTGGAATGAATGCTCCATTGTCCATTGTATTGAAGAGAAACCGTGATGACAATATTCCAAAATAAATTAGGTAATCTCATTTAAATGGTGCTAATAGGATGTGGTATTTGTTCATAATAAAGCCATCTGTTGTTAGCTTTGCTATATTTAAGTTTACTTTGCAGCTTGGGGGAAATGGTGGATTCATCAGTAACACACGTTTAGGTGGGCATAGGTCATGCCGTGTCATTTCTTCTTTTGTACGCATGATTTCCCTTACCTTGACTTTTAAGTGGGAGATAGTATGGTGTAGTGGAAAGAACGCTTAACTTGAGTTAAAATCCTGGCTTGTGACCTTGGACAAGTCTTTCTGGACCCAAGTTTCCACATCTGTAAAATAAAATATTGGACCAGACAACCTCTAAGATGCCACCTCAAAATCTATGACTCTGTGAACGTTAAAAAAATTTTTATCATGTCATCAACCAAAGGCCACTTTTCTTCTCTTTCTGGTATACACTGAGGCAGATCTCCCTGGTACCTGGGGGACTGTAGAGATTTATGAGCTTCACTTCACAAAGACAGGGGAGAGCTCAAGTATTGAGTTCTCTCTCTCTCTGTACACATACCCACACATATATATACACACATATACATATATATACACACGTATGTATGTATATTCAAGTATTTCAAGGGATTTAGTTTCCTTTAATCACATTTAAGCCAGAATTTGAGGCATCATGGCACAGTAGAAAAAGCACTGGTTCAGAAGTCAGAGGATCTGGGTTCAAATCTCCCTTTGGATTCCTTCTTCCTGATATGATCTTGGACAAGTCACATAACTTTCTTGGAATTCGATTTTTGCAAAATGAGAGGGATACCCTAAATGGCTTTTGAGGTCCCTTCCAGTTCCAGATCTATGATTCTATGGTCTGGGTTTGACAGGTTCTTTCTCTGTCTAACCAAAAGGAAACACTGTCCTAGGCTGAGGGCAGGGAGAAGCAGTTCTTCATACCCATATTCCCTTCTCTTGAACTCAAACTAACAAATCCAAAGTTAGTGCAGTGTTTGGCACCACAGCAACTCTATTCCTTCTACAGTAGCACCCCCAGTTTGTACCCAGCTGTACTGTAGCACATTTTATTAATTATGAGCCTACCATTACCGGGGTAATGTGGGCTTGGAGGGCTACTGGACCTTAGAGTCCATCTGAAATCTTCCCCCATTCCTACAGACTAGTTCCATTCAGGGCAGCGCCTTCACAAAGGCTTCCATGCCCCACCCCCAACTGAGGCCAGTCAGTTGATCCCCAGTGGTAATAATCACATCTGGAAAACCTACTTTGCTTGGTGCTAACATAGCACAAACTATAGGGATGTGTACTATTTCATAATGACATAGTTTAGGTGGAACTCACTTTACCCAATAAGAGTACTCCCACAAAATTATGTGTAAATCAAATTACAATTTATTTATACCAGAAAAAGTTTATTTAGAATTTTTCCGAGAGAATAACCCCCCACAACATTTGCTTTATGAATCTGAATTCTCATATAACAGGTTGACTTAAAAAGCATGCCACACTTGTATTGATGCTACCTTCCTGGGAAAGATGCCCACCATTTTGCCGAGAGGTAGCATCTTCATCCAAGGAGGTTTTAGGAGAGTGTCTACTGAGCCATTGGGTCAGGAATTGTTACGTAAAAGTGGAGTGCTTCCACTCTACATTTTAAGGACATGGTACTCTTTAGCCACTGAAGATCTTGCCAGGGCTATGAGGGGGCACACAAACATGAGGTGGTCGTTGTTTTCAACTGACACAGCTAGTGGGCAAGAGTTCACTTTCAAGACTTTTGGAGAGGGATTGGGAGGAGCCACTGACACAAAGTGTACCCCCTCTCCCTTTTTTTTTTTTTGGCAGCTAGGTAACACGGAGGTAGAAACCAGCTAACTTAGAATAGTGTAGTGGTGCCCTCTGCTGTAAGAAGTCCTTGTCACACTCCCTGTCTGAAAATGTGCTACAGTTCTGCAGCCAGTACACTACTCCCTTATCATCTGACTCCTTTTGATCAGCATCCTCACAAACCCCTCAAAAAAGAGGAGGAAAAACTGCTAATAAAAGCGTTAACATCCAAAATAGGAATTCCAGAGTTTAAGGAGAACAGGCAATTTTAACTCTAGACTCACCTCAATAATGCTTTCCTAATCTCTCGGTTCTTTTCCACATCCAATCAGTCGGTTGCTGGTATCCTTCAGACTTGTTCCCTAGCTCAGATTTTTTACCATCTCTCATCTGTACTATGGTAATCACCTGGATCCCTGCCTCACTTCCTTCCTTTCCAATTCCTCCTCCACTTTCCAAAGCAGTATTTAACCAAATGACTTTGCATGTGTTTTGTATTTACTTATTTGTATATACCTTGTGGTTCCCACCTACTGCCCACTCCTAAGAGAGTAGTTTCCTTAAGCAGAGACATTCATTTTTATCCATCTCTCTGGTTTCCAGCATACAGTTGGCATTTAATAAATCCTTGTCAAATTAGATTGAATCTCCAGTCCTGAGTCACCAGTGTTTTCTCCACAATCCCACAAGTAAATGTCATAAAGTCACAAAGTTTGATGGAATCTCAAAGTGCTGTCAATTCCCCCAATACAAGTAGGGCTTTGTTTGGAACACCCAAATGCGATACCCATTTTAAGATCTCTGGGGGGAAATGGCCTAAGTCACCTGAGCAAGGGATGGAAAATACCACCAGGAAGTGTTTTGTCTGCTTTCTAAAATTAATCAGCAAGATTCATGGTAAATACAATGGATGACACTGGTGCTACCTAAGATAAGAATAAATGAAATTCATATTAATCAGTAACACCAGAAGGGTCTTTATATATTTCAAGCCACTTTTTTGCATATTGTTCAATTGTTTTCAGGGATGTTTTTGTTCTTTGGTTTTGTTTTGCTGGGGCTTTTCGATGAAGATTGTTCTTGTGCTTCCTTTGGTTCTCCCTCATACATATGAACACTTTGGGCTTGACTGATGTCACCAGAATAGTAGCTCTGTTAAGCATGTTACAAAGTAGTTTATTTAGGTATGGCTTGGCCTATAGGGTATGTGAAGTCCTTTCTAACAGTTTGTGATTAACAAAAATTATCAAGAAATTTTTAAAACTTTTGATAAATTTCATTCCATTTTCTTTTGTTCTCTCTATAGTGATGTTCCAAATACACTGAACCCCATTGAAAAATATTATGAACTAGTCAACACAAACATTTCAATATACAAAGAACAGAAAAAAATTGTATAGAAAACTATGAACTTCTATTATGTAGTTTTAAGTATACATTAAATTTAACTAAATAGAACTCAAACTATCCTGCTTGTATTTACTTGACTTCTGCTGTTATTTTTTAAATGGTGGTAGTTTCATTAACACAACCTAATTCTCTTTTTAAAATATTTTATTTTACCCAAGTTACATGTAAAGACAATTTTTAACATTCGTTTAAAAAAATTGAATTCCAAGTTATCTCCCTCCCTTCCCTCCTCCCTGAGACAGTAAGCAATTTGATAAAGGTTATACATGGTCAATCATGCAAAACATATTACTACATCAGTCATGTTGTGAAAGAAGACAGACATCCAAAGGGAAAAAAATTCACAAAAAAAAATACAGAAGGTGAAAAATAGTATGGCTTTAATCTGCATTCAGACTCCATCAGTTCTTTCTCTGGAGGGGAATAGCAGTTTTTATCATGAGTCCTTTCACATTGTCTTGGATCATTGCGCTGCAGAGAATAGCCAAGGAATTTGCACTTGATCAGCATACAGTATTGCTGTTACTGTGTATAACGTTCACCTGGTTCTGTTCACTTCACTTTGCATCTGTTCATGTAATTCCAGGTTTTTCTGAAATCCATCTGCTCATTTCTTTTTTTTAATAGTATTTTATTTTTTCCAATTACATGTAAAGATAATTTTTAAAATAAAATTGTGAGTTCTAAATTTTCTCCCTCCCTCCCCTCCCCTAAGAGAGTAAGCAATTTGATACAGGTTATATATGTGCAATCATGTAAAATATGTTTCCATATTAGTCGTGTTGTGAAAGAAGAAAATTTGTAAAACAATTAGTTTGCAAAAGGAAAAAATCATGAAAAAAAGTAAGTGACAATAGTATGCTTCGATCTGCATACAGACTATCAGTTCTTTCTCTGGATGTGGAGAGCATTTTCCATCACGAGCCTTTTGGAATTGTCTTGGATCATTGTACTGCTGAGAAGAGCTAAGTCTATCAGAGTTGGTCACTTCTGTGTTGCTGTTACTATACACAATGTTCTCCTAGTTCTGTTCACTTCACTCCGCATCAGTTCATATAAATCTTCCCAGGTTTTTCTGAAATCCACTTGCTCATCATTTCTTCTAGAACAATAGTATTCCATTACATTCATATACTACAACTTGTTCAGTTATTCCCCAGTTGATGGGCATCCCCTCAATTTCCAATTCTTTGTCACCACAAAAAGAACCGCTATAAACATTTTTGTACAATTAGGTTTCCCCGCCCCCCTGCCTTTTTAATCTCTTTGGGATAGAGAGACCTAGTAGTGGTATTGCTGGATTAAAGGATGTGCACAATTTGATTGGCCCTTTGAGTATAGTCCCAAATTGCTCCCAACAATGGTAGTCAACCTAATTCTTGAAGCTCATTCTGCTGGGCCGTGACAAGAATTGGGAGGAGAGTTGTTTGGGAAGCTGAAATGACTCTCTGGGTATAGTCTAAGAAGAATGTGTCCAGTTAGGGGCATATCTGACTGTGAATTGTCAAGAACCCAAATCACAATGTTCTGAGGCTGCGTGGCAGGTGGAGAAGCACCTGGAGCACTCTGAATGAAGGTGGTCACACCGTGGTGGTTTCAAGTTCTTGCTGGGACGTCACAAGTCACAGGGTAGTTCTTAATTCACGTGGACTAACATGAAATAATCTGAGCCATTGTCATCCTGAAATGTTCGTTATCTCATTTTTAAAATGGGGAGAGCAGAAAAGAAAGAGAGGAAAATTCAGAAAGAAAGAATTTACTACCTCAAGCCTGACAAGAAATTCAAGCAGAGGAGATAAGCTGGCTGAAGGAGGTGAAGACATACAGTAGAGGAAAGAAAGGAAGGAGTCTCCCTGGTTACTGCAAACTTTGTAGCTCAAACAAGGAAGAATAGCCTTCAGGACACAGCCCGTAGAGAAGGCTCCTATTCTCACTGGAACACAAGTTGACTTGACTTTTGCAGTCAAGTCTTGGCTTGTTGAGTACTTTTTTGTAAACCATTAGTCTGGTTTTCCACAGAAGTCACTGCTTCCTCTCTGGGGGTCCACAGTGTGAGCCAGTGACTGCCACAAGAACAGCTCTTTCCTCAGCTTGAATTCCCATCCTTCATGAGACAAGCAATCTGTTCCCGGAGCTGCCGCTCCTCAGTCCATGCTTTGCTCTGGCTGCGGCACTTCAACAGCTCAGCTTTATGGTCCTGGTGATGCATTGGGCAATAGCTCTGGGGTTCACACAGTTCCTGGGGAAAAGTGGGAGAAAAAGAACAGGACTAAGTGACGATCCAGACTCCAGGGAAGAAGTCAGCTCCATGCTCCCAACTTTGGCCTCTAAGAGTTCTCCTACTTTTCAGTGCCAAACTCCAAGAAACAGTAGTCTAGGCTCACTTCTTCCATTTCTTTGTTGTTGTTCAGTCGTTCAAGTGGGTCTGACTCTTTGTGACCTCATGGACCATATTATCCATAGAGTTTTCTTGGCAAAGAGTGATTTGCCATTTCCTTCTCCAGGGGAGTAAGGCAAACAGAGGTTAAGTGATTTGTCCAGGGTCACATAGCTAGTGAGTGTCTGGAGCCAGATTTGAACTCAAGTCTTCCTTACTCTAGGCCCAGCCCTTTATCCACTGAGCCACCTAGCTTCCTCCTAGTTAGACAAAGGTTAAGTGACTTGCCCAAGCTCACACAGCTAGTAAGTGTCTGAGGCCAGATTTGAACCCAGGTCCTGACTCTAGGCCCAGTGCTCTATCCACTGAGCCACCTAGCTGCCCCATCTAGCTCCATTTCCTTACCACCCACTTATTTCTCAGACCCTTGCAATCTGGCTTCCAGTGAGTCTACAGTCACCAAGCTTATTAAGGATCTCTTGACCAAGAAATCTAATGGCTTTTTCCTCAATCCACATCCTTCTTGACCTTTCAGTTTTTCAACACCACCTCCTCTGTGCTGTGGCTTCTATGAAAATGCTTTCTCCCAGTCTTCTTCTTACCCATCTGAATGCTCCTTCTAAGTCTGCTTTGCTGTATTCCCCTTCCTATCAACACCAGCAAACCCCAAGGCTATCCTGGGCCCTCTTGTTTCCCTACACTCTCCCTGTGATGATCTCATCTACTACTATGAGTTCAATTATCATATCTATGCAGATAACTCTCAAATCTATACATCTAGAAAGTAAGAAAACCATTTGAACCAACAAATAAAACTAAGACCTGGTTTTATGAAAAAAAAAATCAGTGGTTAATTTGATTTAAAAAAAGAAAGAAGAAAACCAAATTACCAGCATCAAAAATGAAAAGGGTGAATTCACCACCAATGAAGAGGAAATTGAAGCAATAATTAGGAGTTATTTTGCCCAACTGCCTGCCAATAAATCTCACAATCTAAGCTAAGTGAAATGGATGAATATTTACAAAAATGTAAATTCTCCAGATTAACAGCAGAGGAAATAGTAAACAATCACATTTTAGAAAAAAAAAATTGAACAAGCCATCAATGAATTCCTTAAGAAAAAAAATTCTCAGGGCCAGATGGATTCATAAGTAAACTCTACCAAACATTTAAAGAACAATTAATTCCAATACCACATAAATTATTTGGGAAAATGGGTAAAGAAGGAGTCCTACTAAATTCCTTTTATGACACAAACATGATACTGATACCTAAACCAGGAAGAGCCAAAACAGAGAAAGAAAAATATAGACCAATTTCCCTAATGAATATTGATGCAAAAATTTTAAATAAGATACTTGCAAGGAGATTATAGCAATGTACCAGGATCATACACTATGATCAGGTGGAAATTATACCAGAAATGCAGGGCTGATTCAATATTAGGAAAACTATCAGCATAATTGACCATATCAATAACAAAACTAACAAATCATACGATTACCTTGATACATGCAGAAAAAAGCTTTTGACAAAATACAGCACCCATTCCTCTTAAAAACACTAGAGAGCATAGGAATAAATGGAGCTTTCCTTAAAATGAGTACCCACCTAAAACCATCAGCAAGCATTATCTGTAATGGGGATAAGCCAAACACATTTCCAATATGATCAGGGGTGAAACAAGGATGCCTATTATCACCACTATTATATCACTAGTGTACTAAAAATGTTAGCTATAGCAATAAGAGATGGAAAAGAAATTGAAAGAATCAGAATAGGCAATGAGGAAACAGTACCATCACTCTTTGCAGATGATATGACGGTATACTTAGAGAATCCTAGAGAATCAACTAAAGCAACTACTTGAAATAATGAACAACCTTACAAAAGTTGCAGAATATAAAATAAACCCACACAAATCATCAGCATTTCTATATATTACTAACAGAGCCCAGCAGTAAGAGACAGAAAAAGAAATTCCATTTAAGATAACTGTAGACAATATAAAATACTTGGGAGCCTACCTGTCAAGACAAACCCACAATTGAACACAACTACAAAATACTTTTCACACAAATAGAGTCAGATCTAAACATAGGGAGGTCAAGCCAATATAATAAAAATGACAATTCTACCTAAATTAATTTACTTATTCAGTGCCATACCAATTAAACTACTAAAAAGCTATTTTATAGAGGTAGAAGAAACAATAACAAAATTCATCTGGATGAACAAAAGATCAAGAATACCAAGGAAATTAATTTTTTAAAATGCAAAGGAACGCGCCCTAGCCATACCAGATCTCAAACTATATTATAAATTAGCAATCATCAAAACTATCTGGTACTGGCTAGCAAATAGAGTGGTGGATCAGTGGAATGGATTAAGTACAAAAGACAGAGTAGTAAGCAACCATAGTAATCTAGTGTTTGATAACCTAAAGACCCCAGCTTCTGGGACAAAAACTAATGGAAAATCTGAAGAACAGTATGGCAGAAACTAGGTATAGGCTAATTATACCAATTACCAAGATAAGGTCAAAATGCGTACATGCTTTAGACATAAAGGGTGATACCATAAGCAAATTAAGAGAGCAAGGAATAGTTTATCTGTCAGGTCCACGGAGAAGGGAAGAATTTTTGACCAAAGAAGAGATAGAGAGAATAACAAGATATAAAATGGATAATATTGATTATATTAAATTAAAATGGTTTTGCATAAACAAAACCAATGCAACCAAGATTAGAAGGAAAGTAAAAAGCTTGGAAATAATTTTTTATGGCAAGTGTCTCTGATAAAAAAGGCCTCATTTCTCAAATAAATAGAGAACTGGGTCAAATTTATTTGAATACAAGTCATTCCCTAATTGATAAATGGTCAAAGGATATGAACAGGCAGTTTTCAGATAAAGAAATCAAAGCTATCTATAGTCATATGAAAAAATGCTCTAAATCACTCTTGATTAGAGAAATGCAAATTAAAACAACTGTGAGGTACCAACTCACACCTATCCGATTGGCTGATGTGACAAAAAAGAATAGCTGTTGGAGAGGATGTAGGAAAATCAGGCCACTAATGCGCTCTTGGCAGAGTTGTGAACTGATCCAACCATTCTAGAGAGCAATTTGGAACTATGCCCAAAGAGCTACAAAACTGTAGTACCACTACTAGGTCTGTATCCCAAAGAGATTTTTTAAAAAGGGGAAGGGAGGACCTATATGTACAAAAATATGTGTAGCAGCTCTTTTTGTGGTGGCAAAAAATTGGAAATTGAGAGGATGCCCATCCATTGGGGAATGGCCGAACACGTTGTGGTATATGAATGCAACGGAATACTATTTTACTATAAGAAGTGATGAGCAGGCAGATTTCAGAAAAACCTGGAAAGACTTACATGAACTGATGCTGAGTGAGGGGAGCAGAGCCGGGAGAACGTTGCATATTGAAAAAGCAACATTGTGTTGGGCGATGATCAACTATGAATGACTCAGCCGTTCTCAGCAATATAATGATTCAAGACAATTCCAAAGGACTCATGATGGAAATGCCATCCACATCTAGAGAAAGAACTGTTGGAGCTGGAACGCAGATTGAAGCAGACTATTTCCACTTTATTTTATTCATGCTTTTTTCCTTTTGGTCATTTCTTCTTTCACGACATGACTCATATGGAAATGTTTTACATAATTGCACATATATAACATATCAAATTGCTTACCAACTTAGGGAGGGGGGAAGAAAGGGAGGGAGAAGAATTTGGAAGTCAAGTTTTTTTAAATAAACATTAAAAATTATCTTTACATGTAATTGGAAAAAATAAAATACTATTATAAAAAAATTCCTACATCTAGCCCTAATCTCTCTCCTCAACTAGCCTTGTTGTCAAAACATCAACTAAGCATCTACACCTGGAGATTCCATTAAAATTTCAAAATCTACGTGTCCAAAATATAATTCATAATCTTTACCCCTAAACCATTCCTCCAAACCTCCTTATTTCTGTTAGGGGCACCAGCATCTTCCCAGTCGCCCAAGTTCATAAGCTATATGCCAAGGCACTTTGCTAAGTGCTGGTGTTCAAGGCTTTCCAAAGTCCGGTTCCAGCCTCCTTCTCCACTCCTTTCTCACTCTGCTTCTCTTTACATATGCGCTCTTCATTCCTGCCAAACAGCGCCATCAGCTGTTTACTGAATGCCTCTATGAATTTGTCTAAGGCATTCCTTTGCTCCGAAGGTAGTCCCTCCTCTTCTCTGCCTCTGAACCTTTATCTCCAAGGCTTGGCATAGGTACTACCTTTTCCATGACATTCCTTCATCCCATTCACTAGTGTTCTCTTCCTTTTCAACCTACCAAGAATTTTTGGTATTTACATACCAAAAGGTAACTGTTTATCTTTTGGCCAGGAACCCTGAGGGTCTTCCCCTCCCAGTTTGATTTTTTCTTTTGAGTTTTGATTAGAGGGGCCATCCCTTGACTCACTTCTTAAAGAGGGCTATTCACCGAATTACCCCACTCAAAGTGAGAACCTGAAAAGACCTTAGCCTAAAAGGGCCAGGGTCTCCCAATGAATCCTGGGCTGTCTCCAGTCATCCTGGTGAATATCAGGCCGCTGGACCCAGATGGCTCTGGAGGAGAAAGTGAGGCTGGTGACCTTGCACTGCCCTCCCTCACTCAAATCAAAGTCAACTGCAAGTCATGTCATCATTTCCTCTTTGAGAAGGAAGGACAAACACAACAACCATGTATTATACTTACCTATGCAAATACTGTCCCTTGAGCTCCTGATTACAGGAACTATCTTTGTATTTCCAGTGCCTACCACATAGTCATTCGACAAATGTTTGCTGAACTGAACTGCTGACTAAGCTTAAGAGAAAGAGCAGACATACTTTAAGGACTGAGTATAGAGGCCCAAAGCTGGCACTCAATGAGGGACAGGAACTGGTTCCTTCTGTACCTAGGACCTTGCTTTGCTCCCATATGCTTTGTTCTCTTACCACATATTCCAGGAAGAAGTCTCTGTAGCCTCCCTTGAGGATGTAGAGCTCAGGGTAGTATAGTGCAGGATACTTGTTCAGAGCTCTGTCTTCTTCTCTTAGATAGCGGCACCTTCAAATGGAACCCCAGAGTCAGGATTGGGGGTTGTGTATCAAAGGGACTGAGGGGCAGCGATAGGCCAAGCTAGCTCTGAGCCAAGGTGGAGAGGGATTCAAAAATTTTCAGAACTTCCTTTCTCTGCTTCCCCACCCACTATGTGTCAGGGCTATAACCCCAGTTTTTTTACTCCTTGTTAAAACCCCCTCCTACCACTCAAGCAATAAAATCACCTTCTGTATTACTTTTCCTTATACTACTCACATGACAATGGAGTGAAAGCAATGGATTGATTGACTTCCAGGTAACTATTTGACATTTTTGGGTACCAGACCCTAAAGTCATGCTCTGTCTCACCCAGGGCCCCATTCTCACATTCGGGGACCCCTTTCTGAGGAGAATTCACAATGAAACACGACGACTCTTCTTCTCTGGGCACTGAAAGGGACAAGAGGCTTCTTCAGGAAGAAATGATGTAGTTCTTCCTGACTGTGCAGATTCAGAGCTCCCTGTAAAAGAGAAGAATCTAAGCAGCAGATTTCCTAAGACTCTACAGATAGTACAGACACTTAGAAACCCCAAGCCACCATTCTTGGGGTAATTAGGCCCACCTCACGTTACTGGGGCCATTGAATCAGCAAGTCTAATAACAGGAAGGGAAATCAAGGACAGGAATTGTATTAACCTCCCATGTAACAGAGAACAAAACTGGTCTCTAAATATTAAAGCAGCTGTTTAAAACTACAGTCTACCATGGCACCAAGACAGCATGAGGACTCAATTCTGAATACCCAGGACCCTGCGACATTTCTAAATATACGATCTCTGCCCTTCTCAACCTCACTGCTTCCTGCTGTGGAGCCTTCCCGCAGTACATGAGGTGGTCCTTCTTCCACATGTGCCCACTCAGTGCCCATCTCCTCCTCTGTGGATGCGTCCCCAAAGCCCTTACCTGGATATGACCTCCTTGATACTCATACGGATAGCGGCAATCAATAATATAAAACTTCTCAATCAGATCTTGCAGCTGCCCCCGCAGCAGAGCAGCTACCTGCAAAGGAGGGATAATGAATGAAGTGTTGGGCACTGGAGCTACTTTGAAGAAGGTACTCAGGCAGTGGCCTTTTAAGTGTGTGGTCCTGCCTTCTTACCGAGCGGTCCTGCCTTCTTACTGTGTATTCCAGAAGAAGTGCCAGTGGCCTCCTGAGAGGACAGTGACTTGTGCAGTTCAACAAGCAACAGTCCAGAGAGTGCAAGATCCCAAAACTGCCTGTCCTGAGGCAGGAAGCCAAGGAAGGGAAGAACAGGCCAGACTAGAGGCAACAACCCTCAGATACCTCAAAAAGTAAAATGGTTGGGGGAAAACCAGGCCAGTGATTTAGGGTGACAGTGACTCAGAACCTATACTTGTCTTTGAAAGGAAACAGAAAGGGGGGAGACAGCTTCCTTAGCCTCTGAAAGAGAGCATTTGAATTAGAGAATAGAACCCTCCAATTAGAGAATAACCTTCCAATCCAGTTTACTTGGCTAAAAAGACTGTTAGGAAGAACAAAGAAAGGCAAATGGGAAGTGAAGAACAGGATGAAGGCCTGTATAAACACTGGCCATCTCCAAAAACAAATTTACCGTCTCTGGGTTGATGTACTTCAGATCCTGATGCTTTCCTGTCACCGTTGGTAGCATGTAGACCTAGGAAAACCAAAAATGGAAGGGAAAACAAGTTTACCATGCTTCTCAAATGTGTGAAAAAAACAAACCTGTAGAATAAAAAATCCACTGACCTTTATACTTTTCCTTTCAAATTTCCCTCATGCCTCAATGGCTTCTGAAAACAATAGCTACCGGCCTTCCGTCTTTTCCCCAATTGTTCCATAGGGCATGCTTTCTCATAAGAAAAGCCCAGTGAGCCTGGCCTTTTCCTGGCACCTCAGGCTGCTCACTACCACAGGACCCTCACGCTATCAGCAGGGGACAAGTGAAGGACAAGGCATGTAGCACAGTCCCTCATACATAAGCCTGAAAGCTCTTCTCTCAGGGCAGAGAAGAAAATGTCCCATCTCGAAGTGGCTGAATGAAGACCAGGATGGGGATAGCCATACTCACCTTGGTGAAATCACCTATCAGTTGCCTCTGGTCAGAATTCTCCCCTAAGATCTGAATGGCATTAACATCACAGAGTGAAACTGTCTTCTTTAGTTCTGATTCCTGAAGATGGGAAAAAAAAAAGGCCCCTATTTCTAACCTCAGCAGACTTAGAACTTAGGTACATGACTTCTCGCAATCACTCTCCACTAAACCATTTAAGAGTGTGATGCTGGTTCCTCCTGGCTCCATGGACACAATCTAGTATGTCTTTCTCCAGCGGTACCTTACCAGTCGAAGATCTCTAACTGACTAGTAGACTTAGAAGGTAAGACTAGCGGGACTATAGTATTTCTAAGAATGCCATGCAAAAACTTATACTTAACACTGACATTTCCTACACTAGGATGTGATGAGAGAAACAGCAGGACAAACACAGGGAAAAGGAGATTATTATCCAAGTGTTACTGAACAGGAAGGGATGGAGTAAATGGATCAAGGCAATCCTTAGCCTATAAAGGCTGAGAGAATAATTAAATACAAGTTCTGGCTTTCTCAGATTCTCTGACACCAGACCAACACTTTTTGTTCCACGGCGTCTGTTTTCTGCCAGCTGTTTCAGTTGTCCAGTTTCCCTGGGGAATGGTATAGACAGCTTCTATTCATGGATACGTGCTCAGAAATGCCAAGTCCCCTGGGCGAGCACCATTCCAGCTCTCTCTGTAATGTGTCTTCCCCCAGCCTGCCCGGGATGCCATGAGTTTCCATCTCCACCTCAATCCATAGCCAACTCCTCCAGCACACTGCTTCTTAAAAGCCCATCCTTAAAGGAGAAAGAAAGGTCCAGACCAATTCCTTCATGTAACGCTGGGGTACTGACAATTAGAGGAGAAAGCATCGAACAGAGCTCAGGAAGACGATAAAAAGGAAAAAGGCAAGGCGACAAAACAGCAACGGAGGTGAGCAACGGAAGCCGGCTGCCACTTTCTGCTGAGTGACTTCTTTTGAGACACTTTCTCATGGTGATTTTTTTCGAGGGAGTGAGAAAGGAGGTCATTTTGCCTTCCCTTTCCTCTTCTAACTACATATCCAAACTAACTGTGGTGGGAAGAGGTGAGAAAAGGGAGGGAGATCACAAAAGTGAAAAACAAGCATATAAAGAACTTCGTAGACAAAGCAAAACAAAAAACCTTTGCATAACTTGGATATAAAGTTAAAGTCATCAAGGGGGCAGACACAAGGACTGCAATGTAACTGGAAAGAACAAAAACAAAGGAGAAACTCAACATTGTGTCATTAGAATGACCAAGCTCGCGTTCAAAAAAGAGATGAGAAATCATGTACCTGTGTACCTTTTGGGGGGGGCAACGGTGGGGACGAAGGGTGTGGATACTGCCTATAAAGTCAAATTCTGTCGATGAGCTGATGAGTTCTGTTGGGTAATGCTCACCTGCTCCCCTCCCCACCCCACCCGACTCCATCCCACCCCCTCTTTTTTTCTTTTAGGAGGAAATATATTTAGAAATGAAGATGCTATAAAAACAAAAGATAAAAACAGTTTAAAAAACTTAGAAATCATCAGAGAACGATTCTTTCACGAACATGGGAGCACTTGAACCAAATACTAGGATATCCGTGGTAGAAGGCAATTCTAAAAAGCATGTAGAACTCTTTATCAGGGAAACAGAACAAGAAGAAATGGTCACATTTCAGCATGTGAGCAAGAACTATGTTAGATACCACCGTGAACTGTCTATAAAAGTTTCTATCACTGTATTGGTCTGAGATCTAAGAATCACATACATAGACACTTATTTGGTGAGCATGTTTTTGGTACCATTCAATAAGCACTTGCTAAAAGCATCTACTACGTAAACAAGAAACCTTGCTAGATGTTAAGGATACAAAGAGATAAAGTTGGGGGGAAAATCAGTCCCTCCCCTCCCCTCCATTTTACTGGAGGTACTCAACATTTAAACAAATATATAAAAACAGTCTGAGGAAGAAACTGACCATATGACCTCTGGAGGTGTCTTTCAGTAGATTTAAAAGGGTTTCCATACCTAAATTCTACATTTTGCTGGCGCCTCTCTAAATAATTCCAGCTCTGCTTTAGAGAAGGTTAGAGTCCTGCTCCTTTCCCATGCACTCACCTAGCTAATTGTGATGTCCTGATCTAGGAGAGGACTAGACAACAGGACAGTTGCGCTGGAAGACAGGTAGATAGCCCCTGATTTCTGGGGAGGGGGAAGGAGTAGAGAATCATTAATAGAGGTTCAATTACTGTAAACAAAGGAATCATCTTACCAAGAATTTAGAATCACTTCAGTTACTAGTGAGATAATTCAAACAGTCGGCACATCTGTATCTAACACAAATTTGGTGTTTCATCGAAACTTCCCAGAGGTAAGGACCATATCGTCTGTGTGTTTGATTCAGCTGATTGGTGCATACTGTGAATGTTTCAAAATATTAACTGTTGGTGTCAGGGAAGTTAATGATTATCGTGCTGAGTTTTCATACTCTAAGAACAAGAAGCCAAGAATAAATGGACATCAGCAGACCGGCCACTTCCATAAACACACTGAAGCACTACCGCTGTAGTAGTTTTCTAATTTGTTTAAAAGGAAAGAAGCTATTTACCAGGACCTGGCAACTTGCTGCACCCAAAGTGAATGTGAGGTAATTTAAGAACGGCATTGTGGCCCTTTCGAGCCAACGAATAACTTGCCATTTCCCAGAAGCTGATGAGGAAAACTCTAAGAACCAGATGCTTCAGGCCGTACCACACGCCAATTTAACATCGGAAAAATAAATAATGGTTTTCATTTTTAAAGGAAAAACTGGATCTTTTCCAAACGTCTGATGGATCTTTTAAATACTAGAAAACCCAAAAGGTTTCAGGCCTTGGTAAGCCTGAATCCTACCTGGAGCTTTTAAAAGACCGTTTACTTGAATACTCTTATTTATATTGCAATGAGCTAAGCCCTGAGGTGTGGGGCCCATCATCCAGAAATGAGGCTCATATATTTTTGCACTAAAGACATTTTCTAATTCTTACAAGATCAGCACAGCCATTAGGTTGAGACAGCTGGTCTATCTACCCTGGACATTCCAGCTTCCCTCTTGGTGGGCGGTTCAAGAAAACTTTAAGAGTATTTAGACGTTGTTAACTTTACTGCTCAGCAGTGATCCAGTGATAAACAGGTGAGAGAGGTTATTGTCCTTTGGTCCACTTAACCAGAGATTTGATGTAACCTCACCTACCACCCTAATATAGGAACTCCACCCTCCCAACCATCAGCAGTAATTTCCAAGAAGTTTATAATTTATTAGACATGAGCTTGTTTCTTCTCTGCATCAAAAGGAGAAAATGGAGAATGAAAGACTTCTCACACTCTCTCTCACTTTAAACCACACTTTAGCATCTATAGCTGTTCATCTGTCACCTCAACTATGAATCTCTCCCTTTCATAACCAAACTCTTGGAAAAAGCCATATAAAAATAACTACAATAACGTAAATGAAAAGGATCCTAAGACAAAGTTAAATGCTGTATAACTGCAATGCAAGAAATATGAATATAAATGCAAGAAAATGAACCTCCTTCCTTTCCTTGAAAAGGTGAGCGACTACGGGTGTGGAATATTGCATATCCTGCGAGACATAGTCACAGTGTCAGTTTTGATGATTCTTTTTTTTCTTTGTTACAAGGTAAAATAAAAGGGAGTGAGAATGGCATATCTGAAAATGACTGTGATATAAAAACAAAACATGTCAATATTTAAATACTCATCGACTCCATTGCTTCAACTCCCATCCACTTCTCAACTTCTGTGTTTCAATCCCACCATTCAACTGAAACTGCTCTCTCCAAGGTTACCAAGGATCTCTCTTTTAAAAAAGGTTTTGTGTCTTCTGTTTTTTTACATACGCATAGTTTTCCCAAGTATTCCTCGGCCTCCCAGAAAGCCATCTCATATGACAAATAGCATTTTTTTCAAAATCAGCACATCCAGTCAATTCATGAAGAACTAAAACCATGTGCAACATCTATGGACTTCCCACCTCTTCAAAAGGATGGGCCTCGGTGTCTCTTCATTTGAGTCCTGCTTGATCTTTATAATTTTGCGACACTCCCTTTTTTACGTACGTGGTTGTTATTTGCACTTGCTGGATAATCAATGCTGTACTGTTTTCCTGGCTCTGCTTACTTCATTCTGTGTCAGTTCATATAGATCTTCCTCTGCTTCTCAGCATTCATCACACATCATTTTTTATAGGACAGCAATACTCCATTATATTCACGTGCCACAACTTGTTTAGCCATCCCCCCGTCGACGGACACGTGCTTTGTTTCCAATTCTTGGCTGTCACAAGAAGTACCGCTATAAGTATCTTGGCGTACATGAGGGCTTTCTTTGCATCAGCAGCTTCCTCGGAGTACAAGCCCGGGAATGGGACCTCGCTCAAAGAGTGTCGACGTCTTGGTCACTTTCGTCACTCTAAACCGCCTTCCAAAATGGCTGCACCAATTCGGTTCCGCCAACGCCACCTCCGTGCGCTTCTCATGCCGTGGCATTGACTGTCATTAACTGTCGCCATTTTTTGTCGTCTTTGCCAATTTGTGGGATGTCAAGTGAAATCTTAGGATTATTTAGATTTGAATTTCTCTCATTAGTGATCCGGAGCATTCTTTCATGTGGTTGCTGATACACTGCAATTCTTCTGAGAAGTGTTTGCTCCCATTCTTTGACTATTAAAGAATAGATATTGCTCCTATACTTTCGTTAACTGTTCATATATGTTAGATGCCCAACTTGTCAGAGAAGTTCATTACAGTTTTTTGTTTTTTTTTTACTATTTGACCACTTCCCTTATCCTAGATGCAAGGTTTGTCTGTGCAGAAGCTTTTAAGTTTCACATAAAAATCAGTTATCTATTTTATCTTGTTAACCTCCTCTACGTTTTATTTGGTTAAGAATCCATTTCCTTATTTTTGTATGTAATTGGAAAAAATAAGATATTAAAAAAAATTTTTTAAAAGAATCTATTCCTGACCCACAGCTGTGAGAAGCACATGATCTGTTTCTCTTTTTTATAATATGATCTTTAATATTAAGGTTGAATATCTATCTAGAATGCACTGCAGAATGTAGTGTAATATGCTGATCTAAGCCTAATTTCTGCCAGACTACCTTCCATTTTTTTCCAGAAGTTTTTATCAAATAGAGACTTCTTTCCTAGGTAATTTATGTTTTTCACTTTGTCATATACTTTTTATTAAGTTCCATTGTTTCTGATTCTTCTTTGTCTAGTCTGTTTCATTGATCTCCCTTCTCTCTATTTTTTAACCAAGACTAGATATTTTTGATGACTATTGCTTTATGAGATCTGGCAATGTTATTCCCCTTTCATCCCTACCTCTTTTCATCATTTCTTCAATATTCTAGATCTTTTGTTTTTCTAAATGAATTTTGTTATTATTTTTATCAAGTATCTCCTTGGTAATTTGATTGGTAGAGAGTTAAAAGTAGAAGCTGATTTTGGTCATAACCAATGATTTCTTAAGTACTAAAATTGTGACCTTTTCCCCAGTCCTCATCCTTCATGATCTCTCAGCAGGTTCTGCCACCGCTGACCAATTCTTTGTCCTTTCTCCTCTCTGCACTTCTATGAGTTTCTTCTTGCTCTCCTCCTACCTACTTGATCCTTCTCAGTCTCCTCTGATGAATCATATCTATCTCCTGCCCCCAAACTATAGATGTCCCCTGAGATTCTGTCCCTTTTTCTCTTTTTTCCTTTCTACTGTCTCCCTTGGTGGTAGCATCAGGTACCAGGGGTTCAGTTATTGTCAGTAGGCAGATGACTCACACATCTATATATTCAGACCTAATCTTTTTCCCAAATTCCAAACCTGCCCTGTGCACTGCCTATCATACATCTCCACCTTGATATCCCATCAAAATCTCAAACTCAATATGTCCAAAAAGGAACTTCATTCTATTCATCAAAACCCACTAAAATTTCATTTATTTCTGTTGAGAGTATTACCATTCTTCTAGTCACCCAGGTGTGCAACCTCAGTGTCATCCCTGACTCTCCTTCCCTCCGATTCACAAACACCAAATCCAATTAGCTGTCAAGTCTTGCCAATTCTACCTTTCGACATCTCCTTAGCCTGACATTTCAGGCCTTCACATCTCTAGTTTACCTTTCCAGACTCATTTCACATTACTTCTCTTCGTGCACTCTACTTTGCCATCAATTGTTGTTCTGTGACTCTTGCATTCCATCTCCCACCGCCACACCAAATTCTACCTATGCCTGGACCGTGCTCCTTGACTTCTTTCAGAATCCTCAAGTTCCTTCAAGACTCCATTCCAGTGCTACTCACTACTTAAAGCTTGTTGTGTTCTCTCCCCTTGTTATTGCTCTCTCCTTCTCAAATTAACTTGTGTTGATTCATTGTAGATCAAAGTAGAATTTAAGTTTCTTGAGAAAAAGAGCCATTTGAAATTTTGTCTCTGTACTTTTTGCCCCCAAAATTGGTACTTTGTGCTTTGGTAAGCACCTAATAAATGTGTGTTGAATTGAACTAAATTAGCCAGGATTTTCAATTAATCAGATGTTTCTCTTTACATTCCACTTTAAGGGAAAAGAAGCACAAGAAAATAAATTTTGGAGCTCACTCCCAAATATCTTCCAATTAGAGCTAGAAAACATACCAGAAAAAAATCCAGTGGGGAAATCCAAGGAAAAAAATCCAAGTGAGTCATTTCTTCCAGTCAAGGTAAGCATAAGGAGACAGATGGAAGGGTCCGTGGTCACTGGGGATGGGGTCTAATCCAGAAGACCACTGGCAGAGCACTACATAGCAGAGAGAGGCCGTGCATGAGAGAAAGAGGAGGTCCAAGACTCATACTGGGCACCCTGATCTCACGCAGGGTACAGATACACGTGCCAGCTAACAGCTCTGTCAGTCACTACCCACTTCAAAGTCACAGACCCAGAGCGATCTAAGGAGGGAACTTATGGCCAGAGGAGGCCTTCCTGAGCAGTGGCAGGCCCTGGGCTGCGTACTTAGAGAAGAGCACGTTCAGAAGCAAGTAGCAATGGTTCAGTGACTCAGGAGCAGAGCAGGGGACAGTTCCAACTTCTAACCCAGTCTGAAGCCTTCAGAAGAAGTAGGGCAAAAAACTCAGAGCAAAGGGAAGCCCACAGTTCTGTCACTCTGCACCTGCAAAGCCTCCCCCAACAGGGGCTAAGTTCAGCAGCTGTCCACTGTTGCTTAGATGCAAACCCAGGTCAAGAACTTGGAGAGTTCAGACCAGGGGAACAGTACACAGACTTCCTCCAGGATGAGACCACATTGGGAGCACTGGAAGCTTGCAGGGTCCCAGCTTCAGCAGTCCCTGAGAGCCTGAGATAATACAATACACAATAATCCAAAAAAGCAGCAACAGGACGGGCCCAGACATTCACTCCAGAAGTGCAGAAAGCCTGGCCTCATCATCAAGTTTGAAGTCTTCGAGTGGGATGGGAGAATGAGCCAACAGAAAAAGAATCCCATGATAATACCTGTTAAGGTGACAAGGACACTCAATACATAAATCGAGAAGAAGAAAATGACTCCAAAGTATGCATAAGTAAATCCTCAAAGGAAAAAAAAAACATTTGGGCACAAATTCAACTGCAATTTCTGGAAAATATGAAGCAAAACTTAAAAAAAAGTTTAAAACTTTTTTAAATGAAATGAGAGCACTAAAGAAAAACTTAGAAGAGAAATGATAACAATGGAAGAAAGTACTGGAAGGGAAATTAAGGGCTGTGGCACAAGAGGTATAAAATTTGCCCAAGAAACAAACTCCCTAAAAATTAGAATGGACCAAAAAGAAAGCAATGATTCCATGAGACAACAAACCATATTAAAACAAAATCAAAAGACCAAAAAAAAAAAAAAGAAAAAAGAAGAAAATATAAGGCCTCTCACTGTAAAAACAAAGGACCTAGAAAACAGATTGAGAATAAAATATAAGAATCATTAAACTATGTAAACACTATGCCCAAAAAAAGAGTGCAGACATCATACAGTAATACTAAATAAAAGTGTGCTTCATTTTTCTTTCTCCCCCTACTAACAGCCTTCAACTTATCATATGTTAATTAATCCAAACTTACTCCTAATGTTTCTACATTTTCAAAACACCAGATGTATCCATTATCAACAAATCCTAAAGAATGCTTACCCTTTAGGAAGGTCATTTTCAGCCCTCATCACTTATGCTCACCCTCTCCACTTCAGGCATAGTATTTTCCCACTGACTAACAAAATCAGAATAATTCGTACCTAAACTAGCCATGAAGAATATTCCAGATCACTCATTAAGAGTTAAGACATTGACCAGTATCTTACTTCTCTTTCCACCTTCTCCAGTTCCTAGTATAACACGTGATGCATAGCAGGTGCTTAATAAAAGATAATGAGCCAATACAGTTTTTGCTTCTTTTCATCTCAAGTGCATGACCTTCAGCTTTATCTTGCTATCCAAATGGCTACTGCTAGTACCACTGTCTACTTCTTCCCCAGACCTATTTCTACTTTTGTCAGACTTTTAACACCCTGGCTCACCTTTCTCTTCCCTACCCTGAACCTACTATGATCCCTAGTGACTTCCCAGCTGACCCCTCAGCTTCACAATCTCTTACCTTCTTTTACTCCGTCTATAAAGCTTCATCTCTATCTCCTATCAAAAAAAAATTGCTGCTGTTCTATCATGTCCAACCCTTCAGGAGGCCAGTGCCACCCACTAGCCTGGCACACTAGACCTTGTCATCACAGCACCACCACACTACTATGATCTCAAATTTGTTACATACTCTCTCTCTCTCTTCTCCCAACACCCCTTAAAAGCACTCTTTTCTACTCCCATGACAGCTTCCAATTATATGACCATTCCCACTTACTGGTTCTGTTAGCTCGCTTACAGGCATACCTTGGAGATATTTCAGGTTCTGTTCCAGACCGCCGCAATAAAGTGAGTCACACAAGTTTTTTGGTTTCCCAGCGCATATAAAAGTTATGTGTATACTATACTGTAGTCTATTAAGTGTGTGATGGCATTATGTCTTAAAAAAAACCCTAGTCTACATACCTTAATTAAAAAATACTTTATTGCTAAAAAAATGCTAGCCATCATCTGAGCTTTCCAGGAGTCATAATCTTTTTGCCTGATGCCGGTGGCTGCTGACTGATCGGAGTGGTGGCCTAGCTTCTGGCACATGTTGGGTTTTGACATGCCTTCGTCACTAAGCTTAATCTTTGCTAGTTTTTTATTTAAACTGAGAGATGTGTGACTCTTTCTTACCCTTAAACACTTAGAGGCCATTGTAAGGTTATTAATTGGCCTGATTTCAATACTGTTTTGTCTCAGGGAATAGAGACTGTGGGAGAGGGATAGAGGTGGGGGAACAGTCAGAACACGCACAACGTTTATTAAGTCTGCTGTGGTTCCTGACACCCCAGAACAATTACAGCAGTAACACCAAAGATCACTATAACAGATGTGACAATAGTGGAAGAGACTGAAATGTTTCAAGAATCACCCTACAAGGTCCTTTGTACCCTAAGAGATCACTTGATCTGTGACCTCAGAGACAGCGATGGATGGAGGCAGCCGTAAGCCTCCAATGAGCCAGGCCAAGAAAGCTGCAGGAATCGGAACCAGGAGCAGAGGAACAGCAACGGCCAAGCTATGGAGGGGCCACTATGTGGAGAAGGCAACCAGGATTCTGTTCTTAATTAGGACCAGTAAGTGCAGGGAGAGGGATGTGTGGGCAAACTCCAGGGCAGAACTAAAAGTCTGGAAGAGCACTTGGTCCCTGGCCCCTTCCTCCAGTGGGCCCTGCCTCCCTTAGTGACCTATACAGCTCTTCTGATTGACACTACCACCCTGGGGTGAAGTTCACCTTCGAGGCAGAGTTAACTCAGTGATGCCCAGAACAGGGGAAGTTCAGACCTCACAAACAAACCCAACATACCCAGACAAGGTTTCATCTGTCTTAACATTGTTAACAAGTGGTTAACTTTGTAAAACGAATCTTAAGTCCTTAAGGAAACAGAAGAAGGGTTCAACAGGGAATCCTCCTGGGCATAACCCCTCTATACATTCCGTTTCTTACTGCAATTCCTGCAGTAATGACAAATCAGAATGAGTAAGGCTAAGGATTTTCTCTGAGTCAGATGATATAGGTGAGTGCTCACAGATGTAAAGCTGGAAGGGGCCTCAGAGGCCATCTCATTCAAGCCCTTCCCTTTGTAGGTGAAAAAGGTGAGGCCCACAGAGGCTGACCAAGATTACAGACATAGTGAGGGAGAAGGCCAGGACTTGAACCCAGGTTCTCTAGCCCTCCTCTCACCGTACTTTCCAGAGAGTCTTTACCTTGGCTTCTTGCTCTTCCAGGAAAACCTCCACTAACTCAAGTGAAGTCTCCCCTGCACAGCCTTCCTCCTTGTCCTGATGCAGCGGGATCCTGGTAATGGGACTGCCTAGATCATTCATTTCCCCTTCTACAGAGTTTCTGCTGTCCTGTCAAGAAAAATGATATGGTAAGAAACCAACTGGCCCAGCCAGAGACCTAAAATCTGGAGCTCTATCCTGGGCTGGAACTAACACAAAGTTTGAATTCTGATGCAAAGGAAACATGAGAGAATAATAGTGAGGGAGTGACTTAATCTATCCCTTGGGAGAAAAGCAGCTTAAAAATAAAGTGAAATCACAATCTAGATCATTTCCCCATCTATGCGGCACTGTACATCACCTTTAACTTAAGGTTGAAGGGTCTTAGGTGGTTCTCTACTATTCTGGGTCCTTACTGATTCTGAGACATGATTCAAGCTGACGGCCTTGTTTCAGTAACGATGTGCTCTGTCTAATCTGTTTGCTCTATCAGCCTGGCCCACTCCCCACCCCCAACCCCCCCACTCCCAGTCCAGTTTGGAATAACTGAATGTAATGAGCCCAGGTCCTCCAGGAAGTACACTCCTTTGCAGATGGTCAAAGGGCCCAGAAGGCCAACACTCACCAGTAGAGAAAGAGGAGACAAGAGCGGTCTTCTAGATCTTTCCTGAAGCCTTAAGGACCTGAGTGTCGGGTATTCCAGAAAGCTGTTCTCCTGCACAAAGAAAAAGAGCTGGTGTTGAGCGGGGGAGAGTGAAAGAGAGGTTAGCAGGCTCCGCACCTGCTTCTCATTTGACTCTGTGATGGAATAAATTCTTCCTCCCCATCTTCCACAGCATCTTTTTGTTCTTTAGACAAAAAGTGATACGACGGGACGTGGGTGCATTTTAGAGGCTAATT
Source organism: Trichosurus vulpecula (assembly GCF_011100635.1). Taxonomy (NCBI): domain Eukaryota; kingdom Metazoa; phylum Chordata; class Mammalia; order Diprotodontia; family Phalangeridae; genus Trichosurus; species Trichosurus vulpecula. The sequence goes on along the minus strand of NC_050575.1, from coordinate 2,756,303 downwards.
TTATCATGACAGAATGACATACTCACAGGCTATAGAAAGGAAGGCTGCCTGGGAGGAGAAAGGAGAGAGTGAAATCAAGAACCTGCTGGAAAGAGGGAGCAAAAAGGAGCTATGAGAAAAGGATAAGGAAGTTTGAGGTCCAAGACATTGTCTTGGGAAAGGAAGCCCAGGGAAACTGAGGAAGGAGGTACTAGTTAAGACTTTCCGGGGAGCAAACAACTAGCTTAGAGTTCACATAGCTGTGGAAATGGTAAAATAGAGGCTTGTGCTTGGGGTCCCGGTAGAGAAGACACAGCTTGAAGTTAAAAAGTCAAATCTGCCTATTAGGCCACACCGAGCAGTGTCTGTGACTAGGCCAAACCGCTGTTAACCTGCTTTTCTGTAGAGGCTCACCAATTCCTCACCCTCCGGCTACAGAGTGCATTCTAAACAACTGACTGAACATGAGGTTCTGACCACCTGCTATTGAGGACCTGCAGCACCATGTGCAGAGGGAAAGGCCGCGAGTATAAATTTAAGAATTAAAAAGAAGACAGGGATAGGGACTAGCCCTGTTATTTCATTAACATAAGGAATTCACAGACGAGAAAACCCCCTCTACCAACGCAGGTCCATTTAAAGAGGGCTCAGAAGAAGCCCAGCCGACTCTTCATTTCCCATTGGCCACTTTCCTTGGATTTGACTCCACATCACCATGCCCCCACACCAGGAAACTTCTCCTCTTCCCACACACCCTACAGCTTTTGTAAGCTGTCTTCCCCTATTCAATTGTAAGCTCCTGGAGGGCTCCGACTATCTTTCCTTTTTCACGGTATCCACAGCTCAGCACAGGGCCTGGCATTTTAAGCACTTGGTAAGTGCTTTAAAAAGGTTTATTGTGTTGTATCACATTCAAGAATTGCCTGGAGCACTGGGGAGTCACACAGCCAGTATGTGTCAGAGACAGGACACAAAGAGAATCCCTTATATTTCCTTAGTTGGAAACAGGAAAGACTAGCAGCAAACAAAGGTGTCTTCTATTTGCTAGTATCCATCTCCAACCAAAGGGACCGGACCGGGGTGGTAAGTTCACCAGGCACTCCTCCATTCAGTGGCTCAGGCAGCACCACACTCACACAGACACTAATGGCAAGTGATTAGTGGCCCTCTCCTTCCCCAAAATGCTTGGAAAAAAGGGTACCCAGCAAAAACCCCAAACCACCCAGTTTGTGAGCAAACTGGCCGAGTCCCTACCCTGTTCACACTGAATACTTACATTTTCTTTGTCTGGAGAGGAGCTACCTGTTGCATCTGTCTTTTGGCAGAAGGAACCAAGAGCACTGGGAGTGCTGCACAGCAGCTGCGCCTGGAAGAGATCCAAACGGCAGCTTTCGAAGGATGCTGACCAACGTGCAGCATTTTAGAGCTGCGATCTGGATCTGGTTCGAGTGCCCAGGCCCCCATCTCCTCCAAGAAACAAACCTCATAAAAAGCCAATACTCACAGGGATGCATTTCCTCATATGCTGAGGATGGCCCCTGCAAAGGACAAATTAGACATCAGTCAATCCCCCCAAACCAATCTCCTCTTCTTTTATCATTTGGGAAACTCCAAAATGCTTCCTTTTCCTTCCACCCTCGGTACTCTGGACCTCACCTAGCCACTTCCTCGATGATCATCACCTGACACGGTAGTATTAGATGTGGTAACTGGGGGGTAAGACTGTTCTCAAGTATACTTTCCTGTCATTTCCTCGGCAAAACTATATGCATAGGTATGTCTCAACGATGAATCCATCTGAATCATTTTTTCCTTTTAAACTGGATCTGTTATTTCATTTTGGTGAGGAGACTTCCTCTTCCAAATCAGGTCACAAGCCGCTCAAGAGCTGTCTGGAGCAGGGATAGGTTAAGTGACTTGATCAAGGTCACACATGCATTTTATGTCAGGGGCAGAATCTGAATGTAGGTTTTCCTGACCACCTCTTACCTACTCATCTTATGCAAACAGAATTGGGCCGCTTGTAAAATGTTCACGTGTTTTCTTTCTTGTCTCTACATCATTTACCATCCGCTCCAATCTTATACTTGGCCTTTGCCTGGATCCTTCACATCTTAAGTCAGACTTGTCTATACTACAGTGTACTGAAAAACAGTACACAATTCACCTAAATAATTAAGTGGCAAGCTCTCAAGGGATCCAAACATATTGGTCCCTTTGCCCACTGCCCACTGGAGAAGCAGCCAAGTGAAATGTAAAGCTCACAGGACCAAGGGAGGTCAGAGACCTGAGAAATAATTTGGTCCGACCCCTAATTTTATAACTGAGAAAAATAAGGTCTAGACAAAGTTAAGTAAATTGCTCTAGGTCACGGGGACTATAAATAGCAGAGACAGGTTCTCGACCCAGATCCTTCTGAATTCAACTCCTCTGCTCTGGCCACGGTAATTACTTTGCATTTGGTGAGTACATGCACACTAAATGATAAGGGAAGGTCACCTGGAACATGCGGTAGCAAGGGGAAGGAAACTGATTTGCTGTTAAAATTTACACCAGATAATCCATATGCAAATTCGAATATAACGCTATCTTTCACATTCAAAGATGTTATGACACCAACGGCTATTTGCACCTATGAATAAAAAAGATCCGCAATCTTTTCCATACTGCAGATATGCTAAGATATCTTTCATTTTTTCGCATTCTTATGACATAAATGTTTTAATTATGTCCTGTTTCAGGAATGGGAAAACTTGAAGAGAAAAGCATTTAGGCCATAAAGCCCACCTACAATCTAAACTGAAAATTTCTTTATTTTACAAAATGCCTGAAAAAGGTAAAATCCAAGCCGTCCCATAGATAACTTGGCGTGATAAAGAAGCCTGAGGGTAGAGGTATTTAATCAGTCCCAGGACTAGTAACTTACATTTCAGCTTGCTGTACTTCCTGAGGTCCTGAGGAATCCAAGTTACCTGTAACCAGACAAGAAGAGCCAATGACCGGCTAGCAAAATCTTCTGGCTTGGTGTTTTCCAGCTGTTGTACTGAGACACATCAGCACATGACAAAGATGTCAACGGCATGTCACGACCAGCTTGTTTTGCTCATAACTCAAACTCTAGTGCCTACTTTCCTTGCCCACGTGCCACTCCCATCGTTAACCTGTGTCACTGATAATTCACCCTCTTGAGTGGGGACCAAACTAGGAGTCAGCCAAGAATAAGTGGCCTGTGACTGTTCAGAGGCAGCCCAATTCAAAACGACTAAATGGTCACCATTGCTAGGTTCTTTGTAGAGAGGCCTCCCCGCCGTGTCAGCACACCCATTATTTCCAAAGACTGACTTCCCCATTCGCTTTAAACACATCACAAAATGTGCGCTCCTCGACAGTAGGGAGTATCTTTTTCATACCAGTATTTCCAGCACCTAATATGCAGCCTGGCATGTGGCAGACTTTTGATAAAAGTTTAACGAATGAGCAATTTTCAACATTTATAAATTTCATCTAACACACTTCTCCCCCAACTAGACATTCCATGGTGAACTTGGAAATTTCTAAATGAGTCATCAAAAGAAAAAGCCTTATAAACATCTATGGATGTTTTCCACAGGAAGGAAGGGAAGCTATAGAATTCAGGAAATCTGATCAAATACTGGGATGAATGCTGAAGAAAATAATCTTCAGTCTAGAGCAGGGCTGTCCAAAATGCGGCCTGCGGTGCAATTTTATGCAGCCCCGCTGTGGGTTTTAATTTTCAAGAGCAAAAGAATAAAATAATAATTGGTATGGAACAAGTGTTAGATTTTTTAATTCCATCGCTAATAAATAATCTCATTGATGCTAATTTTCTTTGGTGTTTTTAAGCAGTATTACGGATGGAACATATCGCACAGCATTTTCAATCAATCTGTGGGATGTGTTCCGTCTAGAGGATGCAGACTAGCCAGTATGCACCTACCTTTACACTGTTGTGTTGTTGTTTTGCGTTTTTTCACCTGTCGTGTTGATGACACACCTTCCCCCACTTTCCATTAGTGTACTGTACTTTTTATTCTGGGTGCAGACCTTGAATAATTATTTTATTTTAATGTGGCCCTAAGATAACCTAAGGTTGGACAGCCCTCGTCTAGAGGACAGAGACCTTCCACAAATATCAAATTTTGGTTTTAAAAAAAAAGGCAGGGGGGCAGCTAGGTGACACAGTGAATAGAGCACCGGCCTTGGAGTCAGCAGGACCTGAGTTCAAATCTGCCCTCAGATACTTGACATTTACCAGCTGTGTGACCTTGAGCAAGTCACCTAACCCCTACTGCCTTGCCTTCCCCCCTCAAAAAAAGGGGGGGCATCCTCTTTGCTATTATCTCCTCGGTTCTTTAGAGACTAGAGTACTAAACCAAATCTCGCCTGGGTCACTGGCTTCCCACTATCAACCAATCAAGAAAAACTGGATTCTCTCCCTTGAGTTAGTGCCACAAGTATTAATTGTTATTACAATCTCTCCTTAGACACTGCTTTGAGCGTGTCAAAATATTTCAGAGGGCCTCCCTAATTCCCCTCAGATAAAATTTCTAATTTTTTTTTCCAAGCTCCTTTACCAACTTTTCCCATCCTCGTTCTTCTCTTCTGTCCTTAGATATAATTAAACCGTCCCTCCCACAGAAGCCTGTTTGCCTCTCTTCTTCCTTACCGGTTTCATCGAGGTCCGGCGATGGGGTGAGCGGGATGGCAGCCGTCTCCTCAATGCTAATGTTTGACAAGTCAAGGCGACGCTTTGGGGTTGCTCTGCTTTTATTAAAAAAGAAAAAAACCATGAAAATCCTTGTTAGGAAGGAACCTCCTCGAAGGCAGGGCCGGTGTCAAGGTCTTATTTTGTAACACTTCAAAGTGTCTCTGTGTATAGTGGATGTAGAGATGCTACATAAGAACCAGTTTGGTAAAATTAAAGAAAGAAGAGGATCTATTTACACAGAGATATTTATAGCCACACATTGGAAACTAAGGGACTGTCCTCGTAGGGAACGGTGAAACAAATTATTGTACGTGACTAGAATGGAATATTTCTATGCCATAAGAAATGATGAAATAGGCAACGTCAGAGGGAACCGCAAAGACTTTGATGAACAAAGGAAGAGCAAAGTGAGCAGAACTAGGAGAATAATTTATACGTTGATAACATTATAGGGGAAAGCTTTGAATGACATGAGAACTCTGATCAATGAAGATGAAACATGGCACTGACCTCCTGACAGACAAGTGATGAATTTAAAATACACAGAGAAAGACACACACATTTTTGGACATAGAAAATATGGGAATTTATTCCATTGAATTACGTATGATATGCAAGGAGAATGGAACGGAGATAAGAGAAACCAAAAGAAAGAATCAGGGTACTATGATACTTGATCTGCCCATCCCAGATGGGGATCATCCCATCTCCTCCTTCCCTTCCGTGGCCTTCATCGCCTCACACCTAGACTACTGCAACAGCCAATAGAAGATTGGTCATCCTGATCTCAACTCTCTCCTCCTCCCAGTCCATCTTCCACTCAGCTATCAAAGTGTCCAAGATGCAGGCCCGACCACGTCATCTCCCCATTCAATAAGCTGTAACGGTTCCTTATAACCTCCAGGATCAAATCTAAAAATTGTCTGTTTGGCTTATTAGCCCTTGTTAACCTTTCCAGTCTTCTTACACCTTACTACCCTCCACATACTCTGCAATCCATCCACACCGGTCTCCTTGCTATTCCTCCCACATGACGCTCCATCTCCCTACTTCATGCATTTTTTAATGGCCGTTTCTCATGCTTGGGACACTGTCCCTCTTCATCTCTGCCTCCTGGCTTCTCTGTGAAATCACCAAGAATTTACATTGTATATATCTTGTCTGTACATAGTTGTTTGCACGTTTTCTTCCCCGTTAGACTGTGAACTCCTGGACAGTAGGAACAGTTTTTACTTTTCATTGCATCTCCACTGATTAGCACGTTGCATGGCACTACAGGAACTTACTAAATAGCTGTTGATTTGATTTGAATATTGCAATAATCCAGGCCAGAGGCAATGAGATTCTGAACTAGAAGTCAGACGGTTTGGATTGAGAGAAAGGAGCAGATGAAAGTTGCTGCACAGGTAGGATCAACAAAACTTGGCACCTGAATGAATACAGGGGATGAGGGAGAGGATTCAGGAATGAGTGACTGCAAATATGAGAGCTATCTGGACCAACAAACGAACGCAAGAAATAGTAAAGGACAGTAGTACAAAATGGATTTACCCTGTTAAAGAGCTGAGGTTTCCAGAGTCAACAAGGAACTTGCTAGCTGGGGTCTTGGGAAGTTCTGAGTTAAAGGAAAAGGAAGCATCTTTCTCTAGAAGCAAGTTCAACTTCTCTCTATAGTTAGACCTGAAGCAGGATCTGAAGGGAGTCCCAGACATGGCCTCAAAAGAATCTTATCCTGGGAAAAAATGAGTCCCTGAAAATCAAAGAGAAAACACATCTCAAGTGGATATCCATATCACAAGTCATAACCCTCTTCTCCATGTATTCTCTTCACCCAAGTTACCTATCAAGAAGACAGCAACTACGCAGATCAACAGTGGAACCAAATGGAAAAGTTTCAATAGTGCCCAATTAGCAGAAGGCACGGGCAACATGCTGCCAGAGTGGAAAGATGGCTGGATTTGATGTCAGACGAGAGCCTGCCTCCTTCTACTCGTGCGACCTGTGGCCAAGTCCTTTCTCCTCTCTGAAGTTCAGTTTCCATATTGGTAAAATGAAAACAGTAACACCTGCCTTACTCCACAAGAGTCTTATGAAGAGTCTAACTTGCTACAGAATGAGAGCTGATGAGGAACAGAGACTGGAACAAAAGCAAATTCCCTGAATTTGGAATCAGAGGACCTACTATTTACTATCTGTTATTTACTATGCTTATGACCTTGGGCACAAGTCAGGTCCCTTCATGGAGCATCAGATTTCTCCTCTTTCAAAACAAATGGGTTGGTAAATGAAAGATTGTGTCCTTATAATTATCAAGTTTGGCCAAGAGATGAGAAAAAAAATACACCTCCCTCCGTTCTCAGAAGAGGTTGATGCTCTGGGCCAGCCCAGTGATTCAGGCTTAGAGTTAGAAGATAAAATCTAATCATAAAATACAATTAAAATGATTAAAAGCAAAAGTTAAAAAGGATACAGTTCCTAGGGTTTAAAAAAGATAGTAATCCACCCCACAACCTTCCACAAAAAAGAAAGCATAGGCCCTGAAGAATAGGAATTCCACTAAAAATCTTCCACATCAACTCCCCACTGGCTGGGCCTCAGGTGGCAAAGAAGCCAAACTAAAGATAATCCCCAGAACGGTTTCCCCAATTAGCTCGGCCTACATAAAACAGGTGCGGCTCATACCACAATAGACGACTGTTGGTGTAAGAATATTGAATACACACGCCGTCAGCCTTGATTGATACATTGGTTTTGTTCAACTGCATTCTATGAGCCCCCTCCCTGTCCTGTCCCTTGAGTTTCTACCTTCGCTTTCTCTGGGTGAAGTAGAACGTTACCGTCTTTACTATTGGAGACAAATGGCTACTACACGCTGTAATGTCAAAACACAGCTACGTATTTTCAAAGGTTGGAAGAAAAGTGGGTGATGTGAAGTAACCTCCACCAGGAGGTCATCTGCACAAATTATCAGAATCATCTGACCGAAAGTTTGACCGTTGACGCTTGTTCTTGTCCAGCTGCTTTGCTGCTATGCTATATTCTCTTACTGTTTAGCTCTCGAGGCTGCTCCTGGCCAGCAAAGCCACCTTTCCCTCTCCCTTGGTTCACTTTAGTTAGTACTTTTAGGACATTAGCCACGTGGATTTATTCATATGCATTGAACCCTAACGATATCTAGAAGACAGGTGTGTGATCCGGATTTAATAGATTGAGGTTTCCTACTCTGTAAAACGAGAGGACGGCACCGAGGGAGACCTGGCTAAACAAAGGAGTACATGGATATGTTACTGCCCCGTAAGAAACAATGAATTCGGAGCCTGAGTTCAGAGAAGCGTGACGTGTATGTGAACCCGTGTAGAATGAACGATACAAGCAGTACTAGGAAAACAACACACCCACAGTGACTATAACGATATCAACTTCAAGAAACAAAAACAGAAGATGAATATAATGACCTACTGGAGGACCGAGAAGATGCAGCTCCCCTTCTTCGCTCGCGTGGGTGAGGGGGCACAGGCTCGGAACGCTGCATCTATTATTGGATCATACGCAGAATTCACGTATTTATCGTCAGGAACTTGGCTTGCAGGTTTGTTATGGGGACGGCTGATATATTCGGAAACGGAGGTGACGATGAATGATAAAGGCTAACTAGGAAATGATAAAGCCAAACTGGGAGCGGACCGGACTAGATATTGACAAGATATTGACAAGAGCCGCTCACGCTCAGAGGGCGCTTCACGCCATGCCGTGTAATCCTGGGCCTCCTGCGAGGCAGGTAAGCAAGCATGGTTCCCGTTTAACGGGTGAGGGCACCGAGGTCTTCCCCCGGTAAAACCAGGGGATGGATCCCTTCGGTTCCGAAGCTACGATCGAGCCCGGGCAAACATACCTGTTTCCCCCGGGGGATGGGTGGATGTGGAGGGGGCAATGGTGCCGGTTACAAAAAGAAGAACAATTCCGGCAGGAGGTAGCAGACGACAGCGTGTGTTGGATCCGGGGCCCTGCTCCCCGGGCACCGCTAGGGTAGTACCGAGAGTTCTACACCGGGGCAGTCGGCCCAACAGCTCGCCACACCCAGAAAGTTCAAACCTTCCGCCTGCCCCCAGGTCTGCGCGCGGCGCCTCCCGACCAATCCCCGAGCGCCTCCGGGAAGTCCCGCCCCCAGGAGCCCCCTGACCAATCGCCGCGCGCCTTCCAGCCAATTCCTCCCCTCCCCCGCGCCCTTCAGCCAATCTTCCAATCTAATCGGAGATCCGCTCGCCATAGCGTCACCTGCCGCCAGGCAGGACCCAAACTCAAAGAGACGGGCGGGACTCCTGATTGGGCGCATCTTCCGAGCAAGCGCGAGTCGGCAGCGGATTGGCTACGAGGTTGCGGCGAAACACGGCCCAAACCCCGCTTTCCGGGGAAATCGGATACATGATTGGCTCGTGCTTTGGCCATTCATCCCGTCCGCCCGGACCTCGCCCTTCCCACGCCTTCCACCCCGGGAGATTTAAATCTCCACACCCCCTCCGCCCCCACCGCCTTACTTCTTTTGGGAATAATCAGGTGAGTGCAGGTGAGGGGTCTGGGTGGTTTTGTTTTCCCGCCTTCCTTTTCTCCTTATCTAACGCTCGGACTTCTCACCTTAGTGCTCGGCGAGGTGATGCGGTGAGATGGACAATCTGCCTTTGCAGCCTCAGGAATGGAGGAGAGAGAGGTGTGTATTGGGGGGTGCCGGCTCCCGGCTTCTTCCTTGGAAGGGAGCGGGGGAACGAAGCGCTTTTCCTGGCCTCTATCCAACGTCAGCCACATAGCCTGACCTCTCGTTTTTGCGCCTTTCTATGCACTAACCACGAACGGTATCGGGTAGGATTATCTCTGTTTGCGTCACCCTACCAGACTGTAGTTGAGGAAGAGATTGTGTCTTATCTGAACTCGATCTCCCCCAAGATCTGCATACAGTAGGTGCTTCATAAAAGTCTAATGTAAGTTCACTTGCTATTTATTTAACCTCCGAGGATTGTGGAGGGTGTGCTAGACATGTGGACACTGTCCAGGATCCAGATGAAGGCTGTGTCTCTTTGGGAAAAGCAGAGCACCCTCCTAGTCATTCTGATACCTTCTTTACTTACAGAGCCCATATTCCTCAAAAGAAGATGCTTGAGCTTGGGAATTCTTCCTCTGGAGTGAAGATGGTGAGTGTGGGAGTCAGCACGGAGCCCAGCCACAGAAGGTCCAGGTGAGTTAATGGAGTCTGGTAAGATGGGGTGAGACAGCCTTCGGTGCAACGAGATGTTTAAAACTATTTTACGTTTTTCATAGCCTGTAGGACATTTATTTCTCCACAGGCAGGAGGTGGAAACAGACGATATTGTTCTTCGAAGGAGGCAAAAGCAGATAGACTATGGGAAACGAACAGCCGGTTACCAGTGCTTCTTGCAGCAGATCCCTAAGTAAGAGCAGAGGGTTTGGGGATGGTAACACTTATCCCTGGAAGAATTGCAAACAATGTCTTTAACTATGAATAGTTACCTCTGACAATTCCTATTAGAATGCCTTAAGAAAAATTAGGCAGCCCATCACTTAATCTTGCTATTTTCTAAACATCTTTAAGCATCCGACATGGTCTATAATACTTGTTCTGATCTTGTCAATAGCTACCTTTTCTTCCTAGACATTCTCACTGCTTGCCTTTCTGCATCTTTATAAACGGTGTCTTCCATTTAAAAATGTTTATTAGGCTAATACATTCCTAGACTTACCATGTCTCTTCTCTCAGACTCTGAACATGAGTCAGTACAATGTTATTCGTCGGTAAGGGAAGGCATTTTAGAGGCATTCAACCGTGCAAGTAGAAAGAGTGGTGGATTTTGAGTCACAGGATTCTGGCCTTACTTACTCTAACTTGTGTGATCTTGTCTGCAAGTCATTTAATAAGCAAGTATTTATTAAATGCCTACTATATGTTAGGCAGAAATGAAACAGTACCTTCCCTCAAGGCACTTATGTTCTGAAGACAACATGTACACAAAAGTATACAAGGTAATTTTTTTTTTGGTGGAGGGAGCTGAGGGCATAAAGACTTCATGTAAAAGATGGCCTTTGAGCTTTACTTTGAAGGCAATGGTGAGGTGGGAGTGCATTCTAGGAGTGGGATATCGCTACTACTAAGGCCCAAAGCTCAGTCTTGGCTTTATCAGCTGTAAAATGAGGGAGTTGGGCTAAGCAGTCTCTGTGGTGTACCTTTCGGCTGTAAATCTGTGAGTCTGTGAACATTCTTCTAAAGTCAGTCTCTGCCACCTGCAAACAATTAATGAACTTTGTCCAACAATCCTGAAGAATTCTTTTTTCAATTAGGCTGGTTCTCAGTCGTGCCAATAACACAGGAGCACTGAGCCTCATTCATCGATTTATAGGCGTCTTTGACCATAGTTTAAGATGTTCGTTTTATCTCTAGGGCAGCACGGCAACCAGGACTTCACCCTCAAACACCCGACAAAAGCCGAAGGTACAGCCGACGTTCCTGGGATGCCCAGATCAGGCAATGGCGACGAGCCCTACACGCTTGGGACCCCCCCAGTCAGACGTTACTGTACAAGGAGAAGGATATGTGTTCTTCTTGTACCAGGCTACAGTGAGTTTGGGATTTGGGTTCTAAACCTTCTCTTCCCTTGGCAAGAGCTAGGATATAAGGGGAGAGAAAGGACCAGGGCCAAAGTTTCTTAATGGAGTAATTGTGATGATACCTGAACCCTAGACTAATCTGTCTTTTTCCTGCTCCCAGTTCTTTCAACAGCTAACTATATGCAAAGTGGGTCTGCATCGGTCCTAGTTTATTGTGCTTCTGTTTCTTCCCCTAATAAAGTACACTTTTGCTAGGCAGGGAGTGGAGAATCTTTCAGCCACCATGGATCCAGGGTCTTCAGATGACTTTTTGGAAAACTGGCTCAATGTTCTGACTCCCCTGTGGAATCTAGATCAAGACCAAATGAGAACCCAGGTAGGTTCCCCTGATAAGGTCCATAGGAATAATATCAAAGGAGTTGTCTTTCAGCGTGGGTATATTTCATAATGAATACGGCTGAACTAAGGCTGAGTTGGGGTGGGGGTTAGGGTGGTAAAGTAGGAACCGGAGCCACAAGCCAGTGGTGTATTGGGAGGAAAGCTTAAATATGGAAATTAAACAAGGGTGTCTCAACCAGAGCCCTAACTTTAGCCTCTGCCCCATAAAGTTACGTTCTCTACAAGCCTACAACCTTAAACTTTAGGAAGAATTGTCTGTTAATATTTCACAGTCTGATCTCTATCGGGGTTTTACTTTCTGTTGTAGAATGTTTGTGGTTATTCTCCAGGAGTGGGGAAAGGGGCATGATAGAGATCATAATGAGTGCTATTCTTCCCTCGAAGCTAGGCTACCTCTTTGAGAAAAATAGGGAGGATACTTGAAAATGGTCCCCTTCCCCTCTCTCTTTTCAGTCTGATGTGTTGGCTCTTACCACCTCACTTCCGTGTCTCCAGCTGGAAGCTCCCTGTCACTGGCTGTGCTGCTTGGGAGATGGAAGCCACCCACCACTTTAGGCTTTGGGGGGTGCTGAGAAGATAAGGCCTTTAGGAAGTTGGTTTCCAAAGGCCAGGGAGGCTGCTCGGCTCTCTGGGGCAAGACCATCATTGACCCTCGATGAAGAAAATCCCCCCTACTTAGCTTAGTGTCCTTCCTTACATTTTTTTCTTTCCTGTTCCTTCCGTTTTACAAACTTGCCAGCCTGCAGTAAGAAAAGCCTTCTCTATTAGCTCAAACTTGGATTCACTCCTCTGCCCCTTTGCCTCTCTGATGGCATGGCTGTGGAGCCACTTATTTACCTTGGCATTCTCAAGTCTCTGTCCCTGTTCTTTTCCTCTATTTTAGTTTCTTTCACCTAGGCCTTTCTTAAGTGGGGATGAGTTTTAGTCTTAACTTGCCCCGTTATTTCAGAGTCAAATCCTGTGGCTTTGGGGAAAGAACAGCCCTTTCCTCTCCCTGACCACTCCTGCTTTATGGACAAAGGTGGTCTTTGCCGGGTCTGACCTCTCCTACACAAAGAATGAAAAAAGGGGTTTGATGGAGAAGTCCTGCAGGCGCCTCCTCTCGGATACGTTGGGAGGGAGGGAAAAGGGGGCGAGGAAGAGCTGAGCTTATTATGATGTCATAATCACAACCCAATTACCTCATCCTGCTGTGACTGGAGGGGGAGGGGCAGGGGGAAGGGGGCGGCGGTGGAAGAAGAGAAGGGGCCCAGGCCCACTGAGTGTAATGGGCATGCAGGCGCGACTTCGGGAGCAAGAAGAAAGGGCTGGGGCTGGGGCTAAGGCCAAGGTCCTGGGATCCAGAGCGGGAATTCACTCCACCCCAGCCTCTCCTGCTGCCCGTGGTCCTGGAGTCCTTTCAAGCAGGCCCCAAGTCTGGCCAGCATTGGACTACATCTCCCATCTACCCCTGGGTCGCAGACGAGTCCACAGCGGCAGGGAAGAGGGGTTTTCCCCGGAGCGGCGGCGGTGTAGGGAGAGATAAAAAAACAAACACCGGGGTGCGAGGCTTGTTCTGCTAGAGGTCAGGGTCGGAGAAGAAGGCTCAGGCCGGCCGGAGCAGGAACAGCAGGGAGGGGGCCGGAGTTTGTTTACTTCTGCCTGTCCTCCCCACTGGCCCGAAGTTAGTTTAGTCCAGAGCTGGTCCCTTCCACCTTCCTCAACTCGGCGGGGGAACTTGGTGGGGAGCGAGACCCGTTTAAGGCGAGGTCCATCGGGGGGAGCAAGGGAAGCACCTTTTCCGCCACGGACTCTACTGTTTACCAACAGTTTCTTGGAGAAGGGGACAAAGCCCCGGATACTCTGGCCCTCTCGCGAGGCTTCGTGGCAGGTCCTGGGAGTGGGCAAGCTATCTCCCCCTCTCTGGCAGGGGCACGATTGGTTCGCTCCGGCGCTATTTAAGGGCGCCGTGGGGCGAGTGGCGAGCTCAGAGCTGCTTCGGCTGCGGCCCTGGGAAGGGGACCGAGCTGCGGTAGGTAGCGGGCGGGCGGGCGGGCGGGCCTTGGGGGCAGGTGGCGCTGGGCCCCGGGGCGGAGACCTCGGCCGCCCCTCCCTTCCTCCTTCCCTTCCCTCCAAGCCCCTCCCCACGGCCTGGCTTTGCAGGCTGCCCCTGGCGGGGAGCCCGGGACTGGTGGGGGAGGGGGCCGCTAGAGCGCTGTGTCCCCACACACCTCTCCCCCCCGCCCCCCAAACTCTTTCTCGGGCCTGGGTCCCAGGCCAGAAAGCTGGCGTTAGGGGGCGGGTAGCGGCTCCTCTGACGTCATCCGCCCCCACCCCCACAGGGTCATAGGTCACCTCATGCCCCGCCCGTGGGTAAAGACGGTGGCAACCCGGGGATGGGGGGGGCGGGTAGTGTATAGTCTAATTGTGGGTGAAGGAGAGGGGGTGGGCAGCACTCATCACACCCACCCCAGAGCACCAGGGCCCTAGAGAAGGGAAAACTCCCCCACCACCCCCGCCGTTTTTTATTCAGACTAACCCCAAGCTTGGGGGAGAAGGCCTGGGGTCCCCAGAAAATCTCCCGCCGGCCTGTCCCACTGAACTAAGTAGATGTACCCCCAAGGGAGACTTGTGCTCTTCAGCTCCGACACTGTTTCTCAGACCCCAGATCGATCGGTGGTCCCTTAGATCTTTCGGGAGTGGGGGAATGTCAGTGCCTCATTTGGGGAGAGGACAGGAAAGTGAGGGGGAGAGGGTTGGGCCAGATGCCTCCTCCCAGGAGGGCTTCGCTCCTTGCCAGTTGTTAGACTGAGAAGTTTTCACTTGTTAGTGTGGGTTCGGGTCTTTCTTTATTCTGCAGAGTTAGAAGATGAAGGTGATGAAGGAGCCAAGAGGAAGCCTTCTAACGCCTTAGGTTTGACTGCCTAGATGAGGGAGGCAGGCCCTCTGGAAGCCAGATTGCCTTCTTTTGTATTTTGGTTCAGTTCTTTCAGGTTCTCTATCCCTCCCATCTCCTCCCCACTCTTTTAAGAAGTGTTGGGCCCAAAATAACAGTTAATGTGATAGGTAGTAATTGGATTGTTGCAATGACTTGTATATGACCACATGCCAGCAATTAAAATGCAGAAAATATGAAATCATCCTCTTCATTTGATTCTACAAAGAAAAGACTAGCAATTTACTCTGGCCCAAATCTTAAGAGCCTGGAAATGAGTCCCTAGTATCTGAATGCAACTAGGTACCCTTTGCCATTGATGGATCTCCAAAAAGGCAGCTTTAAGAAAGCAAGAGCAAGTAGTGTGATACAGCTTGAGTTTTAACTTCTATAGCAAGGGCATGTATAGGGGGAGCAGCTGAGGAGAAATCTCAGTTTAGAGGATTTCTGTAGTGCTTTTTTTTTTTTCCTGAAGAGCACAGAGAACTTTACTGGTGTCTCAGGAAATTCCTGTCTTTCCGTGGATTAGGGAGTATTCTCCCCATTTTACAGAAGGAAAAAGTCACAGAATAACTTGCTCCCAAGGTCACACACAAAGCAGAGCTTGTCATATACAAACAGCACCCTTTTAGACCTCTGTGAGTACACAGGCCCAAGTGAATGAATGAGTGAATGGTGTCCAGCCAGAAAGGTAGAACAGATTGCCTTCTGCATCCTAATGATGTCATCACTCCCAGCATCCCTAGGCTTTGTGGTGCATTGAACAGGAAGAGTGAGAGATGATACCCTGCTGGACTCCTCTGAAATGATTTCTTGGATTTATGTAGTGTGTTATTTCACAGAGCTCAAATTGCTTTTATCCCTTATCTTAGTTACTAGTGTACTATTATTTCTCCCTCATTTTAATTATGAAGAAACTGAGGCCCATGGAGAGACGTATGTTATTTGCCCAAGGTTCATATAGCAAGTAAGGTTGGAATTGGTATTAAAACCTAGGTACCCCTTAACTTCCATTAAAGTAAGTTATGTATTCTAGAGGATTATATTGCCCTCTAGGTCATTCCTAAAGTTGGATGAACAACCCATTGAAAGACTAGGTTAACATCTCTTCTTCAGTCCAGAAAAGTCCCACGGATGATGTGGGTTCGGAGTCTGCTGTTAAATCCATGTAGTAGTGTTCCTTTGAGCTCTTATCAGGAAGTTGCTTCACTCTCAGTATGTATGGTATAGCCTTTGAACCACAGCAGCCCTGAAATTTGGCAGAATGAAGTCATATAGATCTGTAGGCTTTAAGTATGATTGGAATTATTCTGCTTGCCAGTTTTTTGGCTTTTCATTCAAAATTTTTAGGAAGCACTTAGCAAACATAATCATTCTGTCAGGGACAGCAATAACTTCTTAGTAACTCAGATTGAATGCAGTGCAAAATTCCACACATTTTATTCCACTTCTCTGCGGTTTAGGCATGTTAGAAAAGAACACTTCTCTTGTTAGGAACTACAGGTGAAGTTTCTTGGCCATTAGCTTAATTGTCCTTGAAAGAAAACATTCAAACTTCCCATCTGACTGAGCAAACTTGAACTTTGGGCATAGGTTTAACCAGTGTGACCCATGAGCAGTTGGCACCCCACTCGGGTCTCATGTTACTTTTTGTACAACCTGAATGTATTATTTTTTATCATTTGTTATACTTTTATAGTTCACCTCCTTTTTACAAAACTGTAAGTTCCTTGAGGGTAGGAAATTGTTTTGTCTAAACTTTGTATTTCCTCCAGCAACCTCTAGAGGCACCCAGTAGGTCCGTTATGTATTTGTTGATTTGAACGTTGAAGAGACCAAGATGGAAATAGCCACTTGGGTGCCCAGTTCTTTCCCAAAGTAGACATTGATTAAAATGACTCTTGGCTGTGTTTAGGCTGCAGCCTACTGACGAAAGCAAGCTTAGTTAACTTAGATGGGAACATAATAGGCCAGAAGTACATATCCTCTAATATTGGTGGTAGGGAGCTTGGTCCTTGTGTACCTTGCAGATTTCAGCAGGCATGAATCGAGTGGGAAATCCCGGTGATGCTAGAACGGTGATGGAGTGGCAGAAGGTGACTCCGAAGTGAGGTGGTTAAAGGTCACAAAAGACAAAGGAGACGTTCCACTTCTCCTCTCAAGTTCTGGGTCTTGGGGAGAATCATGATAACTTTGATAACTGAGCAACTACAGAAGCAGAGTTTGGAAGAATTGAAATGCACGTGCTTCAGGATCAGTCTGGTAAAAACTAAAAGTTTCCCTCCACATGACCCATTAGGCTTTCCTGATATCTTATTCATCACTTCATGCTGCATGCTTCCAGTCTCTGTATTGAAAGAGCCCATAGAAGATTATCTAGAAGAAAACTAGCCTAGGAAGGGAGACATTAAGGAGAGGGAAATGCTGTAACCATGTAGTTGGGGGTGAGTTTTCGTTAGATTGTGGGGAACTCTCTTGCTTGTTTTGACTGAGTTGAGGGAAGGAGTAAATTACTTTGTGGGGGGGGGAATGGTCTGGTTCAATATCCAGATTCCTCTGTATCATGTGAAATTTTCTTGAGCCATATAGGCTAGCTGGGATCTTAGACAGAGATTTTTCAGTGTGTCTTGACTTCTTGTTCTGCTTTCTTTAATTAAAGCCTTTGCCTGATCATCCTGATGTCTCTACCTGTGGGGACCCTTTCCAGCTTGTTTCCGGTAAGATCAAGAGTGATTTTTTGATATGTTGTCACACATGTCATGTTTTTGCATGGTTTTCTACATGGAGTAACTGACTAGTGTGGAGAAGGGGCGCCTTCGGCCTTGAGGCCCTACATGTGGTCCTCTAGGCCCTCGAGTGTGGCCCTTTGTCTGAATCTACACTTCACAGAACAAATCTCCTTAGTAAAAAGATTTGTTGGACTCCGTCCAAAGGCCGAACCCAAGGACCTAGAAGGCCGAAGGTTCCCCACCCCTGGACTAGACTGAGTTAGAGAGGTGTAGACTCCTTTCTGACATTGTTTGAGCCTGCCCACACACCCTGAAGGGCCCAGGGAGTTCAACAAGTATTTGCTTTCTGTTTGTTTGCCTACTGGCGTGCCTAGAAGGACGTGAAGAGCTTTGCCCCACTCTGCAGAGCTGGTTCGTTGAGGTTTTTTGGGTCCTTTTTCCTGAATGATATGGCCAGAGAAGCAAAGAAAATACCACCAGAAAGCATTCCCAGAGGATTTCTACTCCTCGAGGCTAGGGACTGCCTCGTTGTGGGTTGGCATCCCTTGTTCAGCAGAGTGTGTTGGTACTAGATTTGCCCGGTGCTTGTTGGTTTGAATTGAATCCTGTTTTCTGCTAGCAGTGACCTTGTAGAGATAGGTGCCCTAGAAAAAGAACTCATGGGCTGACCATACTAAAGGGGACCAGCTGTGCTTAGCATCCAAGGCAGATATTTTCCAAGGAGAGGGGCTGTTGGAGCAGGTTTTGTCCACCTTTGTTCCAACTCTGCAGCTGGTATCCTTGGAAGGAACAATAGAGAGAAGTATAGAGTATGCTGTGTAACTACTTTTGAAAGACAAGGGGGAGTTAGGGGAGAGATCAGAAATGTTCGCGTAGACCGAGTTCATTCTGGGGGATGATGTAGCAGTCGTGGGATTTCCCTGGTTTGGGAGAATAGGAGGAATGATTTAAAATCTAGTTTTCTTTTTTGTTTTGTTTCGTTTTGTTTTGTAAAATCTGGTTTTTTTAATGTCTTCCAGAAGGTGCTTCCTGGAGGGGCCTGCCCCCGTGTCCCTGTGCCGGGCTCAAGGACAGCCTTAGTCTCAGCTATCACCACTCTAGTCTGAGTTTGCACTTCAAACCTCCAAGCCGGGGAGGCTCCCCACAGGAGAAACCCCTCTGCCAGGGCCTTTCCCCAGAGTCTACAGGCTCAGAGAAAGTTCCTGTCCCTCCTGCCCCTCCATCCAAGAGGCATTGTCGCTCTCTCTCAGTACCTGTGGACCTGTCTCGATGGCAGCCTGTGTGGCGGCCTGTTCCTTCCAAGTTGTGGACTCCTATCAAGCGTCAAGGCAGTAATGGAGGAGTGGGTGGGCCACTGGTACCGCATCAGAGCCCCCCCAAACGGGTCTCCAGCCTCAGGTTCCTCCAAGCCCCGAGTGCCTCTCTTCAGTGTGTCAAGGCCAACAGATCCTGCAGTCCACCTTTCTTCAGTTTGGCCCTGACCCATCATGATTCCCCAAGACCCTGTGCTGCATCCCCTCCCAGTGGATCATGGGAGAGTGATCATGAGCCCCTATCCCCTTTCCCTCCGCAGCGCCGCTTCTCCTTGTCCCCCATCCTCATCCCACAGGCAGGCCGGTTCCTGCCCTCTGCCCGGAGTTCCCCCTCCTCCTCCCCAGAGCTGACCTGGCGACCCCATGGTCTTCCCCGAAGCCGATCGCAGCCTTGTGACCTGGATGCACGAAAGGGTGGGGTCAAACGGCGCCATGATGATGACCCCAGGCGTCTTCGACCCTCACTGGACTTCGATAAGATGAATCAGGTGGGGCTGACGGGATGAGGGAGCTTGGGGGAATCTACTCTGCTCCCACCCTTGAGTCAGCCCCCCCTCCCCAAAGCAGCAAAAGAGAGCTCCGAGGCAGGGGCTCCCTAAGATCCTCCTCTAAGTTCTTTCTGTCCCAGGAGTTTGGCAAAACCCAGGGCAAATTAAACCACTGAGATAAGTGCCTGAAGTGGATCATTTTGGTATACCTTCCTTCTTTGCCTCCTCCCGCCAACCCTTCCTACTCCCCTTTCCCAGCTTGCACCAAGAATGTTGGTGGTAAAAGAACCAAAATCCGTAATTTTCCCCCATATTCCCAAGGTTTTAGCACTTGCACCTTGCAGCTTTTCTCTCAAGTGGAAGAAAAAAAGGAAAGCTCTCCCTAGGGCTTTTCATAGCAGCAGTTGAAATAAGACTGAGCATTAGGACACCTGAAACAAGTCTATGAGTGAGCAGTTTGGTATAGATAGGTTTGACACATAGGCTCTTTATGCACCATTAAAGATATCTGAGACTTAGAGCCTTTCATCTACTCCAGTTTGGGGAGGGGGTGGCTTAGGAGCAGGAAAATGAAAGATCCTGAGTAGCTGGGCTCTTTGCGCATTAGAGCAGAAGACTGATGACTTGGACTCACGCTCTGGGATTCCCTAGGTTGGGAGGTAGGGACAGGGCAATGTTGTCTTTGTATGCTTAACCTTTGTTGTTTGTTTGACAGAAACCGTATTCAGGAGGTCTCTGTCTCATAGATACAGCCCAGGAAGGCAACAGCATCTCCCCACCGTGGTTCATGGCCTGTAGCCCTGCGCCCCTCTCTGCCTCCTGCAGCCCCCTTGGCGGCTACTCCCAGGTTCTGAGTGAAAGTGAAGAGGAAGAAGAGGGGACCAGGAGGTGGGGCCGATCCATTTTTACCAAGCGGACACTCTGCCAGCAGGACTTTGGGGACCTGGACTTGAATCTGATTGAGGAAAACTAGAGCTGAGAAGCTGCTTCTTGGGGGGAAAGCAAACTTCATGTCTACTAACAAGTGATGAGGCCTCCAGGCCAGAGACTAAACCTGGGAACTGGGGTGAGTTGAGGGCTCCAGTTCTGGGCAGCTGGGAAACAGCACGCACCACGAAGCTCCACAGTACAGACCCAACAGCTCAATGAGAGGAGCTGAGTTTGGTGGTGGGAGAGCAAGGGGTCAGATGGTACAGAGCTCAACTTCTGTTGAAAGTCTTTAGCTAAAATCTGAGAAGAGCTACCGTGTGTGATATCAAGAGGGCAGTGAGATGAAGTCTAGAGGAAGGCTTTGTGGTCCCATGTTTCTGTGTGGGGATGTTCACAAACTTCTTTGACTTGAGGGATCTGTCAGGTCTTAGAATTTGGCCAAGATGTCAGATGATCTGTGTGTAAGGTTGGGAGTGTGAAGGTGTTTGTGTGAGCAGTCCCAGGGAAAATGTGGCTGGCCCACCTTGGAGTATCAAGTGGTATCAGGTGGTATATAAGATCCCAAATTTTAATGAAAAATTAGGGGAAAATCTCTAAATGGGAGAAATGAGGACCCTGATCAGGGCACCCTCCTTCCAATTCCATTCTTTCCTAACTGGTCATGTGCTGGTATATGGTCAACTTTTCCTCTGGTTCACCATGTTTCTATTTTGGGTGGAAGCTTGTTCTTTTGAGGGGGGGCTGCCATAAAGTTGGGGACTCACAGAGATGTCCCATATAGGACATCTGGATTGTCCTAAAATGTGCTATTAGCCTCCCAACTCTGGGATAGTACCAGCTGTTGGGGGGAAGTATATACAACCCAGTTTGGTCAAAGCCAATCTTTTGATCCCCATCAGAATGGTCTTAGTATTCTGCTCCCCAGCCCTTCATTGTACATCACAACTGGTAAATGTGGGGGAGGGATGTTGAAGAGGGACAGTGGCTATGATAACCCTGCATGTTCATTTCTCCCTTTATCTCTGCTTAAAGAAAGGTGTCTGTCATAGATGCCTTTTCTCTCTGACCTTCCCCCACCCTCCAACCTACCCCTTTCATTAGTCTGGGAGAGGGAAGCTTGGGAAGGCACCCCTTCCTGTTCCAGATCAGATTCATCGGCCTACATCTCCACCACGAAGTGATGAGCGCAGCAGCAGGAGGAGTGACAGCAGGTCCCAGCTGGCTTGGGTGAGCTCACCACATCACAAACATTTAAAAGCAGATGGGGAAGGAGGGAAGAGGGAGGGGGTCATTGTTAGACCCAAGCCTAGCCTGACCCCGAGAGGGAGTCGGTATTGACTATGTGGGATTACACTAAAATCCAGCTAGGAAATGGTATTGTTTCTAATTAGCCCTGAGAGATAGCAGGGAGGTTGGGACTCACTGAGGGAATTAATTGGCTATAGATTTTGAAGCAAAACCTGTGAGAAACAGCTGGGATTTTTGTTTGTTTCTTTGTTTTGTGTTATTTTCTATCCAGTGACCTGAGCCAGAGTGTCAGGCCCTGTTGGTAGTGGTGAGGCTTTTAAGGGCTATGCTGGTGACAGTGGGTATCACCTTTCTCTACTGCTGTACCCGCTACCACAGTTGCTAAGTAGGAAGTTTGTCCAGTATTTGGCTGGATCTGATACAGGACCCTGCCTTTCCTGTTATAGGCATGGGGGGATGTCTCTTTCCTCTTTCAGTTACTAGGCTGTCCTAGGGGTCTTTCTAGGTCCTCATCTCTGGAGGCTTCATATGGGTTTGAACCTGCCATTTCTTCTGCTTCTCACATTCCCATAATAGAAACACCAGTGAAAGATGCTGACTCTTGGGATCTGAGGGATCCTATAGTAGGTGCTAAAAGGGCCTTGCTGAGCTGGGCATGACTCCTAAGGTTCTTTCCCGTCTATCTCTTCACCATCCATACCTGATTTCATCTCCACCTGACCGTTTCTCCTTTCTTAAGTCTGTCCTGACTGTAGATGGGGGTGTAAGCCTGATAAAGACTGGGAAATACAATACTGGAAATTGTCAGTCCTTTGTTTCTCTCCCTCCTGCTTTTCTCCTTCAGGTCAAAATTTCTTCTAGCCTAGGCTTCTACTATTTTCAGCGTCATATCCCTATCTCACTACCTAGGGAGTGCTTTTCTTCTATTGATGACGTCTGCTTAATCATCTGAGGTCTCCTCTGATAGGAGATAACAGCTAGTGAAGTAGGAGGGTGGATTTGCACCCTTGACTTGGCTCTCTTCTTGCCTTAGGGGGTGTATTCAATTGGGGGAGAAGCCCATAGGTACAATACCATTTAAAATTGAAAAGCTTGAAAGTGTCTTTATGAAATCCACTGGCACTGCTGCCTTGCCCCAGGACAAGTCTTTGAAAGAGCAGGTGGATTTTGCTTTACTAAATGTATTCCTGAAAAATTTTGTGTAACCGGGATCCAAATATTTTAAATACACTAAAGGAAGCTCATCATTTTAAAGCATCCTGAAGCCAGTTTTTTGTCAAAGAAAAATCTCCTCTCTAATTGATCTTATTTTGTAAATGTAGATTTTTCACATATTGGGTTTGGCTGACATAGAGGGGTACCCTTGTACCTGTCTTATAGTGGGCATGTTGGGCAAAAGTCTCCATCTGTGATGTGTTGGGTTGTTTGGCTGACCCATGGGTGAGTATTTCTCTGTGATCGAAACTGCTGTAAGACCGGTGCTTTCATCCTCCTCAATCCTCCTGTCCCCTGGTGACTGCCCAGCAGCAGCCCCTGCTGCCGTGTACACTTCCACCTGCTGCCAAAGCCCCTGTGCTAATGGGATTCAAACCCACACGACAAAAGAAAATTTTGGTAACTTTGTTTTATATTAAAAGAAAAAAAGTCTGTGTGTATTAAACATGAGGTCCTGCCTCTGTGGCTGTGTTTGAAAAAATAAAGTTTTATTAGAATAAGTTTTTCCCAGGCAACCCTCTTGGGCTGCAGTGTCTTTGTCCCTTCCCAGTTTCTCCCTCTTCTTCCTCAGTAATAGAGAAAAGATGTTTTGTATTTTATGTATAACGATACTGCTCCTTTTCTGTCCTCAGAACCTTCCATAACTTCAGACCCTACCAGAGATAAATTGTTTGTACCTTTCAGCCCCAGGCTTTGCTTTTCCAAGAGGCTTTGTCTTTTGTCCATCTTGGTATATAGCTCCTCCCTCGGTTTTCTTACCTTTTCGCCTCGTCTTTCCCGTTGCCATGCCTGGCTCCTAGCTGGTGGAGATGAATGTTTCCTTACCCCATAAGGATTGTTTGATTGGGGGGTTGCCCTCTATTCAGGAACAAGCACTATAATTAACACTCATTTCTTTCCTTTTTGAGAGTGTTACTTGATAACAGTGAAATCTCAGGGCAGTGGAGAAATTATCATTAAAAAACCAAAAGTACAGGTAGAGGTACAAAAGTACAAATGGGGACATTGATTTTGAAAATGACTAGGCTACTTGTCCCATATGAAATGAAGACAGTTCTTCTCTCTGCCATAGTAAGGGTATTTAACCCCTTAATTCCTCAATTTGTAGTGTTTGTTGAAGAAGACTTAGTGATCCTCTGGTGCAGAGTCCCACTGGGCTGTTAGCCTTTAGTTCCTGGCTCTGTTCCCAACTTTTCAAGCCCCAAGAGTCAAGTTTTGCTTAGCCTTTACCCTGGGTTCCAGTTCTGAATTGGTGGTACTTCTATCAAGAATAGGAGTGGTTAATTATTAAATATCTCTAAGGATAGATAGGATTCCTTGGACTACTTCAGACGATACCCTTTGCAACTGGTGACATCTCATCAGAGAAAGAAAATGGAGTTGCAAAGAGTAACCATCAGTAAAAGCAGAAAATGGCATGCAGCCGACTGCCAGGCTTGCCATGGCAGGACAACATCTAAGAAATAAGCTAGGCTGGACTGCGACAGGAGCCTCTGCTTGGATTTTTTTTTTTAACCTCTCTAGCCCACCTGTTTCATGAGAGTGTTAACGAAGAGGGTTAGATGGTAACAGAAGGGTATGAGGACAAAAACTGAGCAGCGTACTGAATCTTCTTCTACAAAGGATCATTTCAGGTTGAAGGGTTGGTTGGGTTCCCTGACCAGAGAAGTAAGGACAATGTTATATTTTTAGGCATTTGTTCCAATAACACTTAACTAATTCAGCTACTAATAAGTACTCATCCTGTTTTGGTGAAAGTTTGAGGACACAATTGTTTTCCATGTTTCTCCTTTCACTACTGAATTAGAGAATAATTTCTCTCATTTATTTAGCAATATTTCTGGTTATAGTGTATAAAGGTCGCATCCCATTTCCACTACCAACATCCTCCCTCTGGTAATTAGAGCACTATGTGGAAAGTGGCTCCAAGACTATTAATGTTAGCCAGAAGGCCAGTGGCCCCAGTGAGCTAAAGGAAGACACCTTGCAAGCCTCTAGGCCAGGAATCGGGGGAACTCTCAGCCCTGGTGTTGCCGGAAAAGACACGTTGGCCTAGAGAAAAAACACACTCAAGTGTGTGGGTCAGTCAGAAGAGGGAGAGGTGCAGCGAGAAGAGGCCGAGAGGCAGAAAAGGAGCCACTTGAGTTTGTGCGTGTTCCAGAGTCATAGTCTGCAAGCCTAGAATCTGTAAAGAAAGAGAACTGGGGCTCAGGGGGCAGGTCAGATCTAAGGACACCAATGGCCAGGCTAACTCGGGAATCCTAGAATACATGGCAGTACTTGGCGGAACCCAGCGGTGTAAGAAATTACCCTCCTACCCTCCCACCCTCCCTCCCTCCCTCCCTCGGAACACTGAGGAGCAGCTTTGGTCATTTGATACTTGTATCTATTCTCTGGTAGGTTTTCTTTTGGATACAACTGGCCTCTTGTAAATTACCGCATCTGCCTTTAAACCCTTCATGTACGTGGCCATTGCTTTACTTGGGACTTCTGAAGCAGGCACCCCTGCAGTGGCCATTGGGGTCCTCAGTTCAGGTAGCAAACTGACTTGACAGAATTTCCCGTGCCCCGCCCCCCCAGCACACTGACCAAATCACTCCCCAGGCGGCATCAGCCTGCTGCGCTTTATTACTAAGCTGGCCTTGCGTGACAAAGGGAGCCATGAGTCGAACACGTGTCATCAGGGTCTTCCATGTCGGCCCCACCACGTTGGTTTGAAGAGGGTTTTAGCAGAAACTCACGAGTACGCAACAAAAGAGATGCTTAACTGGGCCGCTGGCTTATTCCCAGGATGTTTGTAAACAAGGAAAGGAGAAAGTGCTAGGGAATGTGCCAAAATGGGCAACAGAGTGCTCAAGAAGGCTGGATTGGCCACGGGCCAGGGCTAAGGGAAACAGTCACGTTCCAAGGTTCAGTGGCCAATGGGAAAAAAGAGTTTAGGCCGTATGGGCCTCAGACCAATGGGAAAGGAAGAATTCGATACCATGTGCTTTGCAAACCAATGAGAAGAGAGAGATTGCATCTGTGAACCAATGGGAAGAAAGTAACTACTTACGGGCCAATAGGCAGAAAGGGATCGAACCTTGGGTCTGCAGGGTGAGAAGCCAAGGGGTTTGGGGGCTTGACCCTATTTATACTGGACAGGACCACTATCCGTACGGATCCTGCCCAAGTTAAAAATCTTTAGTCTCCAATCCAAAGAGGATGACCCCAAGGAGTAGGGAACCCCCTGATTGGGGAACCACGACTCCTGCCTCTAGTGCCTTCGTAGAGGGCGCTGTTTATCAGAGGCCAGAGTAGGGGGCAGGAGAAAAAGGACACCCCACCCACCCGGCGTGCAGTTCCCCTCCCGACCGCAGGAGGCGCTGCAGCGGCGGGGGAGACGGGGTGGGGCGCTGCGAGGGGCCCCGGGCTGCGGCCCCGCTCCGGACCGCGGGGGGCGCTGTGAGGAGCCCGGGGCTGCGGCTCCGCTCCCGGCCGCGGGGGGCGCTGCGCGGCGGCGGTGGTTGGTGGTGGCTTGGGGGTGGGGGGGAGGGGGGTAGGGGGTGCGGAGGCCTCGCGGGCGGATCGGGCTCTCGGCGGCGGCAGCTTCTGGGCTCGGGGCGGCGGTGGGAGCGGCGGGTCCGGCCGGCCCTGGTCATGGCGGACGCGGCGGCCTCCCCGGTGGGGAAGCGGCTGCTGCTTCTGTTTGCGGATGCGGCGGCGGCCTCGGCCCAGGCACCGGCGGCGGCGGCGGCGGCGGCAGCAGCAGAGAGCGGGGATCCGGGGCCTGCGCTGCGCACTCGGGCCTGGAGGGCCGGGACCGTGCGGGCCATGAGCGGGGCGGTGCCCCAGGATCTGGCGGTGAGTGGCGGGCACGCTGGGAACGCGAGGCCGGGGCTGCGGGGCCTGCGGCGGCCCGGGGAGCGAGGGGGCGGCTCCTGCCCTCTCCTCGCCGGTAGGGACCTCCGCGAAGGGGCCCCGGGGCCGCAGGAAGGGGCGAGCCCCCCCGGAGCGCCCCCCATTTCCTCTCGGGAGACGCGCCGGGGACCGGGAGCTGCAGCTTTCCAGCCATCAGGCCCCGCCTCCTGGGCGACCCCTTTCCCGACGCCCCCCTCTCCCCAAACACGCCTTCCCAACAGTCCCCCGGAATCCTTCCCCCCAACCCCGGGGCCTTACCGGGCCCGCGGGCCCCGGCCGACAGTGGGCGCCCCCGGAGCCGCGGCTCCTTCCCTGCCGGCAGCTCCCCCCGGGAGGGCTCGCAGCTCGGGCTCCCTTCTCCCGCGCCCCCTTCCAGGAGTCCCGCACCCCATCGGCCGCCCTCGGCCGGCCCCTGAGCCCGGGCGGCGTGCGGAACGGGGCGCGGGGCGCGGGGCTGGGCTGGGCTGGTCCCGGAGGAGGCCCGCAGCTCCCGCAGCGTTCCCGGGGGGTGACAGCGGCCGGGGCCCGGCCGCCGCTCGGGGCTCCCGCCTTTCCTCCGGGGCCCGTTGGCTCGCCGGGTCCCCCAGTTTCCTGCTTCTGGAGCCAGCTCCCGCCCGCCCCGGGAGAGGTTCTGGGATTTGTGTTTTGGTTTCAACTTTGCGTTTGGCCCCCGCAGTCTGGGGAGACATGGGCGGGGGGGGGGCGGGGGGGTCGCGGTCCAAGTTAGCGGCGTCCGAGCTTGGCCGCCGCGAGCTCCTGGGCCAGGGTGGTCAAGGGGCGGCCAGCCCTTGCCCTGGAGCGTCCGCAGGCCTGCGGGTCCTCCTCCTCCGGGCTGGCCGGAGCTTCTCTTTTGTGGGGTTGGCGTGTGCAGTGGGGGGGTGGGGGGGTGCTTTGAAAGTTTCGCCCTCTGGAGCGGTTTGCACCTGCCTGTATTTACCGGCAGTTACTCGGAAACATCGCCCTGATTTTTGAAGTTGGGAGTGCTAGCGTTAGGAAGCCTGTCTGCTCTGTTTGGAGGCGGGAAGGTGTAGACGTCGGTCGTTGTGCGGGGTTATTGGGTTCTAGCTCTTTGGTAATCCTGGCGGTCTTTTACAAACTCAGCCTTGGTGCGTTGTGGGTTGTTGTTAGGCGACTAGACCCGGGGCTGTGAAGGGCACAGTGAGGGATGGAGGGAATGCGGAAGGCAGTTTGCAGGGAGGGAAATCGGGTCCAAGTGGAGTTGGTATTCCCCGCACCCTGCACGTGAAACTAGGGCTGCAGTCAAGGTTTGGGGCTCCTTTAAGATCTTGGAAACGGATTGGGCCGCATCTCTTCGGCCTGATTCTTGCTTACCAATGTAGGAAATGAATTAGGTTAGCCGTGTTTTTTACCTTGAAGTCACGGTCTTTAGGTAAGCGCTTTCACGTCTCCCGAGGGAGTTAGGTGTTCGAAGCCTAGCGCCTGTTCATTCAGGAGGAGGCACGTAGACCTTGTTCCACAGAGTAAAGTTGCAGTAACTGTAGAAACTGGAGGGAGCGCTTGGGAACTTCCCTGTAACCCGGCAGTGGGGCTCTGCAGGAAATCAAAACAAGTTGTGCTGTTTTAAAAGCTCATAAAAATGAACTTGTGGGAATTTTGACTAGCTTGCAAAATGTTTCTTGCTCTTCCACCCTTAACCGTTGTTGTGGTAATAATTTGGTTCAGTGTGTATCTGTAATTTGAAGATGTATAGAAGCCGACCTGTACGTCGGTATTTTCCATTTTGATTAAATTTCTTGTTCATCCACCATCCTAGCTCTTGTAGGCCTTAGGCTTGTGGGCCTTTCTAATTTGCATGGCCGTTGTACAACACAGTGTAGTAAACATATCACACTGTAGTAAACATATCCATCCACCAATCACAAGTGCTCTTCATGTACTCATGGGTGGAGTTTGTAGATAGCAGGCCGATGATTGGGCACACGTTCTTTCTGTTATTTTTAAGATGTTTTCAGGCATTCATAGTTTTGTGTAAAGCATAGCAGAGCTCCCCTATTTAGTATGAATAATTGAGGGTTGACTGAACAAGCTTCTGGAGTGATTCAAAACATTCCTCTTCACTTTAGGCACAAATGATAGTGTAAATTTCTAAATACACTTTGATGCTGAAATTGCCCGGAAGTTAATGCTCCTCCATCAAATCCATAGTGGCAAAACACCGTGGAAGTTTACAATCTTCTAGAGATGGAAAGTGGATATATGAAAACCTGTGTCTTTTGTCTTAGAAATTTAAATCTAAGTTTATCTGGAGCCACATAGAGTTGTTAGGCACTCAGGTACCCGTACCTTGTGCCATTCCGGCTTTGTTTTGTTTTTAAAGGCCAGTTTCTATCCGATCAGATGCTGCTCTTGAACAGCTAACTAGAGTTTGTAGAATAGCATTGTGTCGACTTTCCTTTCTCTTCTATTCATTTCAGGTTTGTTCAGTATCTCTTCCTATGCTCATACTTTGTCACATAGTAGGTACTCAGTAAATGGTTGTTAAGTGAGTGAATAAATCGTAACTTCCTCATTTTCCTTAGAATATTCTTGATTAACCGATCTTCCCCTGGCATCTTTTCCAAATGAGAGATGCTCACTCTTCACAAATCTTTCATAGGCTGGGCCTCCTTACTTTCTGCTTCACTAAGTGTCTCTTTCCTGTCATGGATTTCCTTCCCTGAGAACAGGGTTTTACCAATCTTGCCGTTCCTGTTTTTTTCCTCAGCGACCATCTTAACTTCCACCTCAGCGTGACTACTAGAAGGTAATGTGTCAGTTTCATTCGTCAGTAGCACCCTGAACAACAGCTGGGGTGGGCTCCTTGAGGCTTTTCTTGCCAGAAGGGCTGGGGGCCGTAGCACCTGCCACTGCTTCTCAGTTTTCACTTGCCTTTGACAGGTTGGTGTGTTTCAGGACTCCAAAATGCCTTTGCTTCTTGAGAGGGGAAGTCATTCTGTCTACAGTATTGCAGACTGTGAGAAGCTTACTTTTAGCCCTTCACCTGGGAGCAGTCATGATCTTAATGATAAAATCGTAAGAGACTGGTTTATAAACCCAAATGCCATTTTATTAATTTGTAGTGGAAGCTATGCTTAGCCTGAGAACTGGGTTAGATAGTCTACACAAACTGTGTACTCCCTGCCCACTACCTGGAGATTAAGCCGACTCCAGAGAGCAAATTAAAAATTAAAAGGTTGAATATGTAGCCAAAAAACACAAAAACTTCAGTTGGTAAACATTTATTAGATGACAGCTACGTGCCAAGAACTGTGCTAAACGAAAGAGATATAAATATGAAAAAGCAGCCCTTGTCCTTAAAGAGTTTACAATTGGTGGGGAGGGGGGAAAGGAGAGACTACCCAGAAAAGGAAGCTGAAAAGGCTAGAAGGAGAAGGAAAAGAATGTGATAGAATCCAGTCCAAACAGACAAGTGGGAAACAGGGAGAGATGGCTGGACTGGGAGATCTCTTTAAATGAAAGCTTTGAGATGAGTTCTTTTCTGTCCAGCTCTGCCATCAGAGGGGCAGAGGGTACCAATGAGAGGTGAGGATCCAGGCTGATGCAGCCTAGTAGAATGATTATTTCCTGTTGATGGGTTTCCTGGAGGCATGACAGGGTCCAGTTCAGACCAGTGCAGCTGAATTGGAAATGAAGAAAAAAGGGATGTCACCAAAAAGACGTTGAGGTCAAGCTCATACATAGCCTATTGTGTTATCTTTTTCTAGTTAAACTGTATTTCTGCCTAAAAGATATCAATTACATTTATTTGGTACTTTTTAAAACCTAGGCTTTCTGCTCTTTCAGGGTATACAAATGCAAAGCAACCAGTCCCTGCCCTCAGGGACCTTACATTCTTGTGTGGGAAGACTGCTCTTAAAGGGGAACTGAAAAGAGTTGGGGGGGTGGGGGGGGACAGGGTTTGGGCTTTCTTTGGAGCTGTGGTCAGGAAGTGAGGTGGAAGCTTCTTAACTGGGGTAGATGAGGCAAAAGGTCACTTGTCAGGAGTCCTGAGGTGGGGGGTAGATGTGTTGGCCTGGGTGTAGACTTTGTGGTTTGAAGCTGGTGGCAGGAAGTAAACCAGGAACAGTATTGTACTGACAGAGCTTGGATGATACGAAAGACATACTAACCCATATTATTTGACATCACTTGCTTCTTATCTTTTACTCCTTGCCTTGGCACTTAAAGCCCATTGTAACCTGGCTGCAGCCTACCATCCAGACTTTTAAGTTATTCCTCTACATTCTATCCAAACTGGCCTACTCTTTGTTTCCTGAACCTGGCATTCAATCTCTTGCCATTCTGTCCTTTCCTTCCCCCAAGTTTGAAATGTACTGCTTCATTCAGGGCTTAGCTCTTCCACCTCCTCAAATTTCTTGGTAGTTATTTATCTGTATATAGGTTCCTTCCTATTGCAAACTCCTTGGGGGCAGGGGTTGTATTGATTTTTTTTTTTATTTGTATCCCTAGCTCCTAGCCTGACTCCTTGTCAGTAGTAGGCAGTTAAATGCTGATTGATTGATTGAAATTCTGATGCCTTTGTCCTGGTTTTCTTTAAAAAATAAGGCTTTGAGTTAACCCTCTTCTACAGTATTGTTCTACAGGAAAATGTGTTCTAGATTCCGAGCAAGACCAACTTAATATTTTTGGAGGACAACCCATTCATAAATTGGTTTAACCTGTAGGGGGTAATTCCAATTTGGATGTCCAGCAGCATTTCCACTCTGCAGCCTACCTTTCAGTGATTGGCTTCACGGAATTTACAATCAGAGTGTTTCTTCTGGATTTATCTAGTGACGGTGGAATCATGCTGGTAATTTATTTGTCTTGAGACTACCAAAGTCGTATTCTGTCGGGCCCTCTTGAACTGTTTTTCTGGATCAGGGCTGCTAGAGAATTGCGGATCTCGGTGAGCAGCGACTCTGCTTATTTGTTTAAAATAAATAACTACTTGTGTTCTCCATTTCCACTCTGAAATTTTATAACCTTGCCTCAAGACTCTAACGTGGCTGTCGCCATCACCTAAGAATCCACTTCTTGAACTGTCTGATGGATCATCTATACTTTCTTCATCCTAATTGATACATTTGGAGTCATGAATGGAAAGTCCTCCTGGGTGTGTGTCACTGGCAGGGAACAGCTTCAACTCCCTTTGGGAGTTTCCTCCATCATCTTCTTTTGGGATTTTGTTTTTAAATTAATTTAGCCTAGGATGTAAAACTTCTCTAATAGACAATTTTTATACTGTTTTGGGGACATGTAAGATTTACCTTTAAATACCTCCTCGTAATACCGTCAGATCCTCAAATGGATTTGTGATTACGAGATGTGGGTATTGCTTCCAGGTACGCATATTGCAGCCCACTCCAAGTCTGGCCGTAAGCTTGCCATGGAGATAATTCAAAAGTACTTGTATCCTCCTGATATAGTAGGAATGCCAGCACAGCACAGATATCCAGCAGTATCAGTTATAAGAACCTAGCTTGTCACATGACCAGCCCATCCCGGGGTTTTGCTCATCCTTTTTTTTTTAATGATGTCCTTTAAACCTTAGCTCCGTTGGAATTCCTGACTCACAGAACTACCAAAGTTTATTTTGTTCTCCTGTGTTAAGTTCCTACTTATTTTGGTGAGCCAAGAAAAGGGAAAGGTTTGACAATTCTAGTGACTAATCTCAAGTGAGTTAATGGTTTGCTGTTTGAAGTTGGGCAGATAGCCTCTTTCTGTTGGGGGTGAGGGGAGCAGGAGAGAAATGGAGGAGGGGAGGAGGAGAAAGGCTCTATCTTATGTCTTCTCGGGAAGCTGGGGGAAAATACAAACTAGAATAACCTATGCGAGTCTTTGGAATAGTTCAGAAAAGGATTAAGTGTTAATTGCAGGTATTTTATTTTACATACATGCAGGTTATCTGTGAGGTACCTAAACTCTTTAATTTTAAAAGTCACTCTGTTCAGGAATGTTTGAGCTAAGTTTCTATAGGAGGAGCCATGAGAAGAGCGAAAGGGAGGAATGTCTACAAAAGTATAGGTTCTCCCAGAGGTCCCTTCCAGCCCCTGATACTATGATGCTGTGAAACAATTGATTCTTCCCCAACATCATCTCAGTTTGCTACAGTTTTGCCGGATGGATATTTTGGAAGACTCCCATTTTGTTATAAAATGTAGAGCAGATGGGGAAGGAAAGTTGTTATTAGTGATATCTCAAATGAGAATAAGCCTTGTGAAAGCTAGAACCAAACATTGCTCTGACTTGATCAAGTCACTTTGGAAGGCCTGTATTTTTTTACCTCCTCTCTGGAGAATTTATGAAAATTCACTATTTCAGAACTGTCTTTTTCCTTATTTGATTTTAAAACTCCTAAGCCATATCACTCTGGAAGGAATCTTTTAAAGAAAAGCAAAAAGTGACACTGCTATATCTCTGTTCTCTTAGGATAACTCATCCTCTGGTTCCCAAGTCCCAGTTGTAGCTCACGGTTGTCGCCTTTTCCCGTCTTTGAGAAACAGTGATATTTTTCAACTATGTCAGACCATTTTTTAAAATTACGTTCTGTTTATAACTTATTTTCCTTTCAGTGTTCTATGGGTTGATCCGTATACCATCACCTGTTTTGTCTTCGTTTTTACTATTGGCTAACCTGTGATCCGACTACTACCAGTTATCTTGTGTGTAAAACTTTTCCGACCTTAACTCATTTCTAAAACTTTTATTTCCGGATAAAAATTAAGCTCAGTGTTAGATATCAGTCTTCAGCAGGTATTTATCAATTCATCAAAAACACTCTACACTTTTATTCCAATCATTAATCTTTAAGAAAATAGATGCTTTTTGTTTTTATATCACATTCATTTTTTAAAATTTCTTTTAATTCTAAACCTTAGAAACTAAATAAAATGAGTGTTTCCATATGCATAGAACAGAAAAAGAAGATTGGTCATATGTGAAACTGGGAGTCTATCATATATACAGCTTGCTTTTTTTTCTTAAAATATGTAATAAACTCAGCACATAATTTCCAAAACCATCCTGCTTGTGATGTTTCCTAGTTTCTTCATGCCTCGATGGCCCTGACTTCTTTTTTTCCTCCTTTTTCTGGTTTCCCGCACACACACACACACACACACACACACACACCCCTTTTGAAACCTTATAACAAATATGCTTAGTCAAGCAAAACAAATTTCCACATGGGCTGAAATTTCCACATACAGCTGAAAATGTATGTCTTGTTTTGTGCTTTATCGTCCTTCCTCTGGAATCCTGGTTAGACATTGCATTAATCAGAGTTCTTCAGTCTTTCAAAGTTTTCTTTTCTTTGCGCCTTACAGTCGTTGCTGTCACAAACTTTTCCCGGCTCTGTTCACTCTGCATTAGTTCCTAGAGGTCTTCCTAATGTTCTCTGAAATGGTTCCTCTCATCATTTCTTACACCACTCCCCAGTTGATGGCACGCCTTGAACTTGAGGTTCTTTGCCCCTCCATGAAGCCGCTGCAAGTGGCTTTTGTCAGTGTCAGTTCTTTTCCTCTTTCCTTCATCTCCAGGGAGGGAGGGGGTTTCTCTGAGTTTAAGGGACAAACAAACAGTTGGTGATTTGGGGGTTTGAAAGGTAGTAGTTGCAGAATGACTCTGCCAACAGGACATGAGTGCCCCTATTTTGCCACAGTCCCTTCAGCAATTCTCATTTTCACTTTGTCTTTCCCGGTGTGATGCATACGAAGTAGAAGCTGGAGTTGCTTTAGTTT
Source organism: Trichosurus vulpecula (assembly GCF_011100635.1). NCBI lineage: Eukaryota > Metazoa > Chordata > Mammalia > Diprotodontia > Phalangeridae > Trichosurus > Trichosurus vulpecula. The sequence continues at coordinate 2,722,105 of NC_050575.1, read as the reverse complement.
GCCTTTCTCTCATCATTACTACCGTGGAGTGTTTTCATACGGTCATTCACAACTCGAATTTCTTTCTTTGAAAACTTCGAATCCTTTGCTCATTTATTTATTGGGAATGGTTCTTGTTTGAACACATTTTAATCAGTTTCTTGTACATCTTGGATATGAGACCATTATCTGATCACTTAGTGCTTAGTTGCAAGAAAATAGGCCGACTCAGCCATCAATCTTTATATTCGCAGTAGTCAGGGAAGTTAGGTGACTCACTGTATCCTAGCTCTTCCTTAGAATTATTGTAAAGCGCTTCAGAGTACCTAAAAGTTTATCTTTTAGATTATTGTTTTCAATTCCCAAGATTAACCATAATAAAATATTATATTCCCATGTATGCAGGTTTCGATTTATTCATTTTTATTTTTACTTAGATTTTAGCATGAGTTTTAGGTGAGTATATTAGTGTTAAAAAGGCATTATGGTATAGTGCAGGGGTGGGGGACCTGCAGGCTCGAGGCCATGTGGGGCCCTCTAGGGCCTCAAGTTTGGCCCTTTGACTGAATCCAAACTTCACAGAACAAATCCCCTTAATAAAAGGATTTGTTCTGTAAAACTTGGACTCAGTCAAAGGACCTCATCCAAGGACCTAGAAGGCCACATGTGGCCTCGAGGCCCAGCGTTCCCTACCTCTGGTGGGATAGAGAGCTGGCCTCAAAGCCAGGAAGCCTGGGATTCCGATCTCACCTCTGACACCTACTGGCTGTGTGACCTTAATCTCCCCAAACATTGAGATTTTGGATTATGGGTTTCAGAGAATCAGTTGCTTAACCAGCAAGCATTTATTAAGTGCCTACTGTGAGCCTGTGTGATCGTATGAGATAACATCTATAATATGCTTAGTACAGTGCCTTCTTCAAAGTACTTGATAAATGATTGTGCTTTCCCCTTCCTGAGTGCTGGGCACATAAAGAAAAAACAAAAAACAGTTCTCTTCCCCAAGCAAACCTACATTCTAATGGGAGTGGGGCAACAACCTGAGTACAAAAATCAGAAAATACAAGGTAAGTACAGGAAGAGAGCCAGCAACTGTGGGGAGATCAGGAAATGCCTCCTGGAGTAAGTGGAAGTTAAGCTGAGTGTTAAAGGAGCTGGGGATTCTAAAAGTTAGAGCTTTCCAGGTACTAGCTAGTAGAAAGGCACTAAGGAAAGATGGAGCATCTTATGTGCGGAATAGCCAGTAGGCCGGTGTGGCTGGATCATAGGGTGCTTAAGGGAAGTAGAATGGAAAGGTAGGAAGAGGCCAGGAGTGAGGAGATCTAACTGTCAAACAAAGGACTTTGTATTTGATCCTGGAGGTAATAGGAAGCCGCCTGAGTTTATTGATTGGGGGTATGGGGAGGGGGTAACATGATCAGACTTGGGCTTTAGGAAAATCACCTTGGCAGCTGTGTGGAGGATAGATTGAAGTAGGCACTCAGACCATTTAGAAGGTTATTGGAAGAGTCCAGACAAAAAGAGAGGAATTCTAAACTGGGCGGGAGGGAGGTGGTTGTGTGACTATAGAGAAATGATTGAGTTCTAAAGAAGTTTTAGAGAAAGTTTACCAGATTTGGCAGCTGATTGGATCAAAGAGTCAAGAATAACAGTGACGGTGGAGGTGCAAAAGTGAGTGACAAGGGGCCGGTGCCTTTGCAGGATAGAAGTTTAGAAGAGGGGAGCGATTTTGGGGGGGGAATGATCTGAGTTTGGGATGCTTATGTTTGTCTTGTCCTTCAGAAAATCCTTTGACAGCAGGGTCCAATGAGGATGGGTAGTTGTTCGGTCTTTATTTATTTTTATATATCGAAAGGCCTGCTTCAGTGACATGCTAGTCCCACCAGAAAATAAACACCCACGAGCCTTCCCCTGCCCCCCCACCAAGGTAACACGGTTAAGTTAACCAGCCAACTCATACTTTTTTAACCTCCCTTCCACGGAGGTGTGCTTCATCCAGTATGTACTTGTAGTTCAAACCACAGCCACCAAGAGGCCTGGTGGTTCCTGCTGCCTTTGTATTGGAGGTCAGAAAGCTCAACCACTGCCACCCACTGAAGTAAAAGATGGCCAGCAGTCAAAATAGACTTTTTGGTCTCAATTCTCTTCTGCCTCAAACAGTCCTTTTCTCTCTGCTTCTGACCATACCCACCCTTTGCCTCTCTGGTAGCCACAAGGCTTTAATCTTTTAAGTTCTAGATTTACACCATGGCCCCCATGTACATATACCGCATATAGTTTTTTTTTTTATTTAAATGTAAAAAATACTACTCTGTCTGGTGAAGGGAGGATAATTGGCAAGAAGTTTCCTTTTCTGTTTTCTGAAGTTGAGCAGTCCACATCGGTTCACATAGCCTGCAAACTGTCTTTTGGCTGTTGCCCTCTCTAGGCCAGTGATAATATAAAGAAGTCCATACAATTAGGGAGACAAAGGGCTTGTTTTCCTGTCTACCTAAGCTGAGACCACCACCCCTTACTAAATCTTACCTTACAGCCTCATGAATTTAACATTCTCCCCCTCTCCCCCGCCAAAACCTCAGTAAATCCCTCCCTCTACCTACCTCAACCCCCAATTTCAAATACTTACTCTTTTTTTTCCTCCTGGAAGCCACAATTTTCTGCTAATGTACGAACCTGATTAGGTGAAAGCAGTGCTTATGTTTCTTCAACCCCTTTCCCCACTAACACTATTCCTTCATATTCAAAGTCATCAGTAATGGGAAAAGAGAGACGAAAAACATCCCCTAACCCTGCTCCCTTGGACACACACACACACACACACACACACACACACACGGAGTTATCAGTAGGCACCCAAAAAAAGGTATTTTATGCCCTGAGTTACATCTAGTAGGGAAATTGGGAATGGGGAGAGGTGAAGTGGAAGAAGGGGCCTACAAAAGGTATCTGTAGGTCTTGGAGTATGTGGAGAATGAGATAAGGAACCAAAAGGGACTGCCTTGCCATGGGGGAGGGATTGGAGGCTGTGAGAAGGAAGGGTAGAACATGGGGACAGATGGAATGTGAGAGGAGGCTTTGGTCATCTAGAAGAATGTCAGCATTTTGGGTGAAGGAAGTAGAACCAGTGTAGAGAATGGTGAGGAGGGCGTCCTAAAGGAGTGAGTCATGGGTTTTAAAGACATTGAGGAAGTTTGAGGGAACATCAGCACGTAAGCCAAAGAGGGGAGGAGAAGGACAGTCAGCCAACCAGCTGCCCAGCTCCTTGAGAAAGGATGGAGAATGAACTGGGTAGAAAATGTAATTGGCCCAATTCAAAGGAAGGCAGGTAACTAAATTATAAGGAAGTCTCAGAGTGACAGCAGGAAGCAGAAAGTCTTTCAACTCCTTCTCTAGGACCATTGTGGAGGAGGATTTGAGTGAAGGTGCAGCTGGAGAGGATGGCCTGGGATGCACGGATGGAAGGAAGGGGAGAGAACGAGGTCCAGAATGAAGGAATGGGAATTCCAGAGGGACCAGGAAAGAGCAGGGTTGGAGTTGGACAAAGCAGAAGAGGGTCGAGAAGGATGGAATGAGAGTTAGGCATAGTCTGCTGCTAGGTGTCCTGTGACTGACTAATAGAGGGAGAGTGTTAGCCAGAGGCGTCAGCAGGGGCCAGGCTCCTTGAGAACCGGGACCATCTATCATTTTCCTTTTGTTCCCTTTCAGTGGCTTAGTAAATAGTTACTGAATGAACCCAACTGCTGTTCTTCCCACTCCCTAATTTGGATTGATTTTTTGGCCCCAGAATGACTACATGAATTGGAAGGAGGAATCTGTGCCCACAGCGTGCAACACACTTTACAGAATATTGGGAAACTTGAACTTTGCACGTGTCACTTCATCGTTCAGACAACTTTTAGTAACGTCTAGCAACAAATAGTCTATTGAGAATTTCCTATGTGTTTGGCTGCTGAATAGATGGTGTTTTACATTAATTCCACATCTGTACAGATCCCTCTTAGGGACTTTGTGACTTGTGTGGTTGGGAGCCAGAACCAAAAGCAGATGGGGCGGGAGCGTGCTCTTCAGAGTAGCTTCTCGTGTAGTAATTTCCAGTTAACAGCGTTTTAAGAAAGTGAAAGAGTCTCCTCAGGGAAGAAGGGAAAGCCTTACTGTGACTAAAGCATCCCTTGGCCAGCAGAGTATCATCAAAAATGGCAAGGGCAGTTACTGTTGTTCGTTATTATTAATTCACACGTCCCTCTTGTAAACCGTTTTCAGCATAGGTGCACAGAGAGTGTTGAGACGCCCTGTAATCTTGCCATAGAATCCAAAAAGGGATTAGCAGCTAAAACCTTAACTTCATTTTCATATGTTATGACTCCCCTGAGATCACATAACAATACATTAAAATTGTTTATTGGCTTCGAGACCTAATGAGAAGGAAGAAATTCTTGTGTAGGCCCTGTGGTTGTCGGTGTCTGTGCTTCTGTTTCTTAAGTGATCAAATGGGCCTGGAAGCCAGCCTTCTGTCTCATTAAACTGTGCTCAGTAACTCTTAAAATGATTTCTAAAGTAATTTTAAAAGAACTTAGTTTTGGTCTTTAGTCATTTGCTGAGCACGAGGGGTTTGTAGGAGTATGTTGTAAAATGAAGAAATTCCAAAATAGAGCTTCTCAATCCTTTCTTGGATTCTCTGGCAGATATTTGTGGAATTCGACGGCTGCGACTGGAAGCAACACTCCTGGGTGAAAGTGCACGCCCAAGAGGTTATCGTGCTGCTGCTAGAAGGCTCATTGGTCTGGGCTCCTCGGAAGGACCCGTTTCTCCTCCAGGGGACCAGGGTCTCGATCGCACAGTGGCCAGCCCTGGTGAGTATAGTGGGTAGCACCAGATTGAACCTTCTGCCTTTGGAGTTTGATTTGCAAGTTCTGTTTGTAGTAGGTATGTGATAGGATAATCACTGTGAGGTTTTGATTAACAGCTCTACTTTTTGAGAATCAATCTGCATAATTTAGATAATTTTCTGCAGGACAAAACAAACACAGATAAGAAATGTTTTCTCAGATGTGCTCTGGAAGTTTTTATATCTTAAAATATTTAGTTACTTTTTATCTCTGGGGAATTTTGTCATCTTCAATACACTCTCATAGAAGATTTTTGAAATGGGTATCTTATCCTTGAAGATGTTTTAAATTATCAAAAATTTGCCCTTATAAGGCATCTCCTAGAGAACTAACCTCAGAGCCAGTAAGAAGTGGGTTCAAATGCTGCCTCTGGCACTTCTAGGCTCTGTGACCCTGGACAGGGCCTGATTTAACTCCTCAGTGCCTCAGACAATTCTCTACTCCAGGCAAGTTTGGGAAACTGAGAAGGTGCAGACTGCCTTGGTAGCCGTTTCCTCTCCTGGGAGTTGCCCTTATCAGCTAAATTACCGGTCTAGTCCTTTTCCCTATCTCTAAGGTAGGATATAATAAACAGAATTTAATTCTAAAGGTAAGTACCTTTTTCTTACTTATTCTGTATCAAAAACATTAGGTGAAAAGTGGCAACAACTAAAAGAAAATTAAATTGTTTATGGTTTAAATTTAAATTCATGAAAAAAAACTGGACCTTAAACTTTTAGTGACCCGTTGTCAATGTAAGATATATTTTCACTTGCTAGAACAATTTTTCTTTCTTTTTTGTTTGTTTTGGGAGTGGTATTAAATGTGTTCTTTTATAAAATTTTATTTAAAAGTGTCCTTAACAAGGCAGAAATAAAATTGTCCTGTTGGTTTTTAAGACCCCCTTCTGCATTTCTTTTCTGTATATTGTATGGATTTTGTTTTTGTTATAGTAGTCATCTTTATTTCCATAGCTGCTGTGGATATTATGTATGTTGGTGTGGGTTTTCTCAGTTCCGCTTTCTTCACTCTGCATTACTTCTATTTTCCCATACTTCTCTGTATTCTTCCTACTCAATATTTCTTATGACCCAGTAATATTCCATTACATTCATAAACCATAATTTGTTTAGCTTCCTCTTTTGTTAGAGCATTGGATGATGTCTACGGTCAGTTTACTTTTGAAAAATTATTATGCACATATGCACATACATTTTTAAGGACCTTACACAATTTACACAATGTTTGTCAAATTAAAGAATGATTAATTTTTGGAACCCCCTCAGATTTCAGGAACACTATCCACAGGTCTTAAATCTGAATCTGTTTTCGCTCAATCCTACCTGGCGTGAAGTCCCTCTCTGAGTCCCTTAGAAATCATAGAGAATTTCAGAATTTTTGCATTTTGACCTTAAATTAACTTTACTACATAGCGTTGCCTTGCTTATGATGCTGATCCAAAAAAACGGGGGGGCAAAAGAAAGGGAAGGTTATTTGAGGGATTTGGTGCTGAGTTAGGAATCATTTTGCAGGGTTTTGGGCTTTAAATTGTCAATCAACTTTATTGACTATAAAGTGGTGACAAAGTTTATAAAAAAATGGAAGTTTTGGGGTCTGTCCAGGTAAGAATTTGACCACGATATGCTTCCAGATATTTAATCTACTTCTTCTCTGCTTCACAGACCTTCACTCCATTAGTGGACAAATTGGGTTTGGGTTCTGTGGTTCCAGTGGAATTTCTTCTGGATCGAGATCTCCGATTCTTGTCAGATGCTACTGGATTACGCCTATTCCAGGTACTTGAACTTTGGCCTAGAGCCTAGTAACTATTCCTGTTATCATTTCCTTGACTAATATATAGATATTCAATCGATCAATAAACATTTCCACAAGCATTTGCTAAATGTCTGCTGTAAACATTGAGGAGGTATTGTAGAGAAGACTGAAGAAAAAATACAGTCCTTGCCCTCATAGAACTTACATTAAGAATGTATGGGAATTTTTCTACTTGCCTTCAGCTTTAAACTTTGTACTTCTTTGAAATATTCTTCTGGACCAGCTGCTTTGCTGCTCTGTAAAGTACGCTTTGATGATCATACCTCTCCACTTTTCGTATCCTCTTGTTCTGAAAACTTAAAGCTTCCAAAAGTGAATAGAGGGCATTGTGGCTAGAGAAACCGATCAACAAGAGATACCGTTAAAAATCCGTCTGATGGAAAAGATGGTGGAAAGCATAAGAGGTACTAAGTGACCGACAACTAACTTAATTATGCTTGAGAGCCTAAACAGCCACTAAAAGAGTCTGTTTTCATTTGGGGTTTAGGCAGGAATTGGCAGATTGCCTTTGGTAGGCACAGTATGTCCCTGAAGTCTGCTATGACTAAGTGGAGCCCCTGTCAACTGACCCCCAGTACAGCAGCCTGGCACTTTGCTACGCTGTTTGCCCAAGAGAGTGGCCAATAAGAAGGGCGGACGAAGGCCCTTGCTTCCAGCAAGTTCAAGGACAAGGGACATGCAGAGAGTACCCTGTGTTCGTGTTTTTGATAGGTGAAGATAGATGAAGATAGGCTGCTCCCCTGGATAGGAGAGAAAGTGACGGGTTGGGAGGAATGCTTCTCTATTCTCCAGCTTGTCAGAGAGACCAAAGTATTTCTGAAAATAATGGATGAAGTACGCTGAAGAAGAAAAAGTTGTAAAGAAGCAGAGGCATTTCACTGTCAGGAGGCTGCTGTCGTTTATCCCTCATTCTCCCAAGAGGAAGCTGATGCCACGACTTGCAAATGAATTGAATTTAAGCGAGGGTGCGCTGTGCGGAGTCACCACCCTCGCTTTCTCCTCCAGAGCCATGTGGGTCCAGTGGCAAGATATGGATCAGGACGACTGGAGGTGGCCCCCATCTCAGGAGGCTGGGAGAATAACGGAGGAAGAACAGGAAGAAGTACCACTGAACACTTAAAATAAAGCCTGTTATGGGATAGGTCTTGGCAGGGAGCTTGATTATCTCAGAAGGAAAAAATGAGTTTGGAGTTAGAAGATCTGGTGAATATCGGCTCTGCTCGTTATCACCTTTCTGACTTTTTAAGTACCTACTATGTGCTAGGCACTGAGGACAGGATAAAAGGCAAAAGAGTCCCTGCTCTCAAGGAGCTCACGATCTAGTGTTGGAGACAGAGAAACAAATATGTACAAACAAGCTGTATACAGGCTAAATAGGAAATGATTAAGGAAGGTGCTAAATTAAGAGGAGTTGGAAAAGGCATCCTATAGAAGATAGGATTTAATCAGAACTTAAGAGGAAGCCAGGAAAGGCAGTAGGCAGATAAGAGGAGGGAGAACATGCCGGGCATGGGGGACAGCTGGGGAAAGTGCCCAGAGCCGAGGAGAGTCTTGTTTGTGAAACAGGCAGAAAACCAGCGTCAGTGGATTGAAGAGTATGTGGCAGGAAGTGATATACATAGAAGAAGACTGGGAAAGGAGGAGCGAGACTAAGTTTTGCAGGCCTTTGAACACTAAATAAGATTTTTATATTTGATTCTGGAGACAATAGGTAGCCATTGGAGTTTATTGAGTAGAGGGGTGACGTGAGCAGCCCAGAATTTTAGGAAAGTCACTTTAGTGGCTGAATGGAGGATGGATTGGGGTGGGGAGAGACTTGAAGCAGGCAGCCCCAGCAGCGGCTGCTGCAGAAATCTAGGCATGAGGTGGAGAGGGCCTGCACTAGGGTGGTGGCAGTGTCAGAGGAGAGGAGGGCGAGTATTTGAGAGAAGTTGCAAAGGTAGGTAATCAATAAACCTTGACAGCAGATTAGATATGGGGTGGGGAGGTTGAGACATGGTAAGGAGCTGAGAGTAACTGCTACGTTATGAGCCTGAGGAACTGGGAGGATGGTGTTGCCCTCTATAGTAAGAAGCAGGGGATATCTACTGGACATCCACTTTGAGGCGTCTGAAAGGCAGCTGGAGATGCAAGACAAGTCAACCCTTCTGAGTCTCAGTTTCTCTGCCTGTAAAATGAGGGGAATTGGACCAGATCATGGCTTCTTAAACTTTTCCCACTCGAGGCTCTCAGCACTTCTTAAATTGTGGGTCTCGACCCCATATGGAGCTGCGACCCACAGTTTAAGAAGTGCTGGGCTAGATGACCTCTAAAGTTCTTATCATCCCCTGGTTTTAATGCTTTCCTCTCCACATTACTTTATATTTATTTTATTTATCTACATATATGTTATTTACTCCTTAACAATAAAAGCTCCATGAGGGCAGGGACAATTTAATTTTTGTGTTTGTGTTCCCAGCACCTCCAAAGTCCTACTCAGGTGCTTACCATGGTTTCAAAGTGACTGAATTCTCAAAGTCTTGGCCAACAAAGTGTAAGGGCTGGCAAGTTCTGACATGCTGAAAAGGCTTCAAGTGTGGCCTTCGAAACAGTTTTGAGAACCAAATTCCTAAGTATGAAGAAGCACGTTACCAATAGGCCAGTCAATGAGTGAGGGAGAGTTTTTTTTTTACAATGACAGCCCACAAAATGAAGAAAAGTACACAATGACCCTGAGTCCTGGAAGGCTCCTTCTACTTGTGCAGCGGTTGTTACACAGCACATAACAAAGTCAGCGTTGTGATCCTGTGCTAGCAGTACTTGATCCTAGCGGTCTTGACATTCTCAACACAGATGAAACCAGAAGAAGGACAAGTTCCGCTGACTGGAAGACTGACCCACAGGTGCTTCTTGTAGTCTGCCTTGAAGACAGGAATTGGTGGGGATGGGTTTTATCGTACACCCGAAGGTAACAGGAAACAGTATTTTCTTGGGATATTTGGTCGTCGTGTATTGCAGTACCGATGATAGACGTTTGTGTAAAGATCTCCATAGAAAAAATTGGAACCCATTCACTGACATCAATTGCTGAGAGTGAAGAGAGAGCTAAATACTATGAAAAACTTGTTAAGAGTAAGACTTGTCAAGTTAAATCGGTCTACACACTTATGCTTTGAGTATCAGAGTGAAAAGGTAGGAAATATGTGGGAAAGTGTGATGGTTCGAGAAGGAGGAATGAAAGAGGACAAAGATTTGATTATCACACAAAAGCTTCACACCTTTATATCATGAACATTTTTATTGGAAGAAAAAAATGGTAAGTACGGAAAATGTTGAGTACCAAAAGCAAAGGAAATCAATTATATTTTAATAAACAAGAAAACACATGTTACTGATGTGGGAGCTATCTCTGAATTAACTCTCTAGAGACTTTTGACTCATCCCATCACTAAGATTAGAGTTTAAGAGAGAAAGAGAGAGAAACAAGAATGAGGGAAAAGCTGTAGAAATAACTTAATACTAATCTCTTTAAACAAATGGTTCATCACTAAAATTGGAAATGAACAGCATATATTACATCAATCCATATTATAATAATTTTGTACAGAAGTTTAACAAACACAAGTCAGTTGCCACAAAAACGCCTAGAAAGCACCTTAGTCACATCTGGCTTCTTTTCCAGATAGATAGAGATGACTGCCAAAGGCAGTACCAGGTTAGAATATAAACTTCTTTGTAAAATTTTATGAAGAAAACGGATGGATAATCATGAGCATATCATCTAATAATATGCAAAGGGGTACAATGGAGGACAGAACTAGCCTAAAGAAGGCTTGGCAGGTCATTCAACTAAGCAAAGTCATGCCAGAGTCATGTAAGGGTAAAAATGGGAGCATAACAAAACAGGTGGAAAAGGTTTGTAAAAATCATAACAAATACTACCACATTTGGACCCTAACATTATAGTCCCGTATGTGCTAATAGGGGAGGTATAAATGGCACTTGGAAAACAGCCCCGTTGGATTAACTATATATAGAAAGTAGCTGTGCTGGAGGTGACATAATTGTGAGACACTGGTATCTGAGGGGGAAGAAGATATCAAAGCCATGGGAAAAAATCTCAGACCTTATTAATACTGAAAAAAATTGGTACTGTCCCCTGTGTGCCTTCTTCCTTGTCTGCTCAGAATCTTTATGAGAGCCACACAAGCTGTGGACGTTGTCGGAGAGGACGTTAGTGAAGAACAGGCAGGCTTTCACAAGCAATATTCAGTAGTGGACCACATCTTTACTATTTCATAATTGACTGAAAGATGTGGAATATTAGATCTCACTTTGCTTATTTGTTGATTGCCAAAAAGTATTTGAGTAGATAATGTAAAATGTCAATAGGCATGTCTCACGTGTCAGAGTCATTCAGGATTGACGATACCCTCCTATCATAAACATCAGAAAAGGCATCAGAGAGGGAGATGTGTGCGGTGGAGGAGATTCAGCACAGAGTCCAAACGGAAGGACTTCTTGTAGATGGTGCAGTCATCCAGATCATCCCCTTTGCAGATGACGTTGTACTCACTGCATCGAGCCCCAGAACATTTTGGAATGTCCTAGAAAATACCAGTAATCACTTACAAGAGTTTGGCCTCACCACACAGGAAAAACTAAGTGGATTTAGGATGTCTGTTGCCCAGATAACAACATGTATTTGCATAGACAAGTTGGGTCCAGAGTTGAATAAGAGGAGGGAAGTAGTCTGGATTACCTTCTGAAAATGGCAGGACTGTTTAATGACCCTAAGCTCCCACAGTGGCAAAGGTCTTTCCTTTTAATACCAGTATTAAAGATAGTGTATACAGAGGTTGTACACGTAACCAATGAGGAACTTCCAAAGAACAGGAGTAAAAAGTGCCATGTTGAAGGAAAAGGATGACAGGTGGACAGCCCGAGTGCTCTACTGGTAGCCCAGAGATCTCAGGAGAAAGCAAGGAGGACCTCCAAGACTCTCAGTGGCTAACATGGAACACTGCGGAGAATCATATAGGATGGTCAGACATATATAGATTGTGATTTCTATCATTAGAGGAAATATCCGAATCAGTCAGATGACAGGTCTGTTTGAGTATCCCCAGCACCTGGCAGGTACATAGTTGATAATTAATAAATGAATGTTGAATTGTATTCTGTGATCCTACAAACTTCTTGTTTTCCATGAAATGATGGGGATCTACAGATGCCAGCGGGAGAGAGAGGATTTGGGAATGATCAGAGAAAAATGAGACAAATAAAAGTGATTGTGTGATTCCCTGCTTAGGGGTATTGAGGCAGCCATTGTGAACCCAACATGAACAATTGAGAGGTCTGCTGTCTTCTGGGGGGCATGTATTGGAGACCTGACAGAGAGCTTCAAAGAGATTTGTCAGACCTGGAGACCCCTGCCTACTCCTGGTGAATTGTGTAGAGACAAATTGAAACAACGTAGTGAAGTGAAAGAGAACTGGACTTGGAGAAAGAGGAGCTGTCTACCTGTCTTCAAAACCCCTCTCCTACATAGTACCTCCGTCTGTGACCTTGCGGGGGTCAGCTTCTCCTGATCTGTAAGATGAGAGGGTTGGACTGTGTGATCTAGAATGCCTCTTCTTATTCCTGAATCCTCTGATAACCACCAGAAGGAATATAGAAAAGTATTACTAGGGATTATGAATTGTTAGGCAGAAAATTGAAGAACTTAGGGGACATAGTTAACGTTTCATCAGTGCTGCCAGCTAAAGGCAGGGGCTTCAGAAGAAAAAGACAGATTTAGGAAATGAATAGCTAAATATCATAAAATGTAGTTTGGATTCTGAACCATAGCTTAAAATAGAGGAATAATGGGCTTTTGGCTAGGGATACAGGACACTCGACTAGGACCAGTAAAAAATATATTTGTCTGGAAACTTACAAATCTTATGAAGAGGGCTTTAAGCTGAGAGTGGAGGAAAAAGATAAAGGGAATTAGGGAAGAGGACTATTGGCATATATTCCTTATTAGTTATATCAAAAATTAATGTGTCTTGTTGACATTAGGCTGGGCAGGCAAATGTTCTAGTATTCAAAAAGGAAAAAGGTGGAGTCCTTGACTTCACTTCCTGGCAAAGTTCTAAGACACTGCCTTTGTTCTAAAAATCCAGTTTGTGAGCGTTTGCAATCAGGGGCCATGATTCCTAAAAGTCAGTATTGTTTTGTCAAGAACAGGTAATGCCACTAGTCTCACTTCCTCTTTAAGTCAGGATGATTAGTGTGTAGTGATGCAGCAGCCAGGTGTTTGACAGTCTCGGCTCCTTGTAGACAAGATGAACAGATGCATCACTTCTCTACTCAGAAAATTCTGGTGGTTCATTGCCTTTGTGATCCAGCGTAGACTCCTATTTGTCTTTGTATCCCCAGTTCTTAGCACTTTATAATGGTTGGTTGACTAGGTTGGCATAGTTAGGTGCATTCTGGACAGGTTAAATGAGTAGCACTTCAAAGTATGAGGGCTCATCGAGGTCAGCTTGGAGAGAACTTTCTGGTGGAGTGTTTGGCTGTGCGCTTACCAGCCTCTTTATCAATGGCTTGGATAATGGCACATCTGGAATCCTTATCAGATATGTAAATTTCTCCAAACTAGGCTGGTTAGCGTATATGAAAAGTCACAGGAATCCAAAAAGATACTGACAGGCTAGGATGATGGGCCAAGTGTTAGGAGATGAAACTTAGGTGATAAATGAGTTTGAAGAATCAGTTGAAAAAGTGTGAAATGAAGGAGTTCTTATGAAAAAGATTCTGGAATGAAGTATACTGCAGAGTTGATGAGAGTGTGATATGGCAGCCAAAAAAAAGTTAATGTAATCTTTGGCCACATTAAGAGGGGTGTAGTGCAAGGAAAGTGTAGGCCTGGTCTGCTCTGCCCTAGTCAAAATATTCTGTTCTGTTCTGGAGATTACATTTTAGTCAGGGTATTTTCAAGCTAAAAAGATGATGTGAGGAAGGGAAACCATGCAGCATGCAGATGATTTGAAAGAGCTGGACCTTCTTTAACTTGGAAAAGAGAAGACCTAATGGGCAGACACACTAGCCATCTTCCAAGTATTTGAAGGGCTGTCATAAGGAAAAGATGTTGGACTTGCTTCACACGGTCCCAGAGGGCAGAACTCCCCCTGGGCCTTGCAGATTTAGGCTTGGTGTTAACAGACACAACTCTGATAACTAGAGCTGTACAGAGGTGAAATGGGATGCCTGAGAAAGTAGTGGCTTCCTCTTCCCTGGAAGCTCGATGATTTTTTTTATTGGGGATGATGCAGAAGAGATCTCTGTTCAGGTACACATCAGACCAGATGACGTCTGAGCTCTTTTCCAGCTGTTGAAATTCTGTAATTTGTGATTCTGTGATTTTGAGCCACAACTACTATAGTAACTTCTGTGGTAAGCGTAGCCCTAAAGTGTCTGCCATGCCTTGGGATGACTGTGGTCCATGCCATACCTCTCAGAGTTTCAGGGGACTCAGGGCTATCCAGCAGTGAGGAGAAGGTTCAAATAGGAGTTTGGAGAAAAAGACTAAAGAGAGTAGATGATTGGGATTATACTCTGGCTAATGCAGTATTTATTTTAGTTTTTTTGGATAAAGCTTTCTGAAAGTTAGAGATGAGGTCTTCTCTATAGAGATTCTCTCCTCACTCCAAAACTTTGAGAATTATGGTGGTATAGTAGAAAAAGAACTCGATCAAGTCTGAAAAGGACCTGGGTTTAAATTCCACTGGTGTTGCTTACTGCCAGCTGGACAAATCATTTAACTTCCCTGGGCTGCAAAATGAGGATGTTGGACTAGATCAGGGTTCTTAAGCTGAGGCCCACTTACCCACTATGGATAGATTTCAGAAGGTCCATGAGCTTTGGATGGGAAAAAAAAAATTACATCTTTGTTTCAGTATAATTGGCTTCTTTTGTTGTCCTAATCCTTTGTATTTTAAAAACATTCTCCTGAGAAGGGGACCGTGGGCTAAACTGGAGTGCCCTCTAAGCACTAGCACCAAGAGCCTAAATCTAGAAACAAGGCTGCTCAGGAGGCTAATGGTGTTCTGTTCTCACTAACTAGATGCTATTGCTTTCAACTCTCATGTTTGGTGTCTTTTTCCACTTATTTTTGGCAGTTGGGAACAGAGAGCCAGAACCAGATTCTTCTAGAACATGCTGCATTGAGAGATACAGTTAATGCTTTGATCAGTGACCAAAAGCTCCAGGAGATATTCAGTCGAGGTAAGAACAGGTAGTCTGCTGTGCCTGAGCTACTTAGAGCAAGCCTATGGCCAGTGTTGATGATGGTGAAATTGTGTACCGTGTTCTTGTCCTGACTAAAATAACCCGAGTATTGGGACAGCTAGGTGGCGCAGTGAGGAGAGCACCGGCCCTGGAGTCAGGAGGACCTGAGTTCAAGTCTGGCCTCAGACACTTGACACACTTACCAGCTGTGTGACCTTGGACAAGTCACTTAATCCCAATTGCCTTGCCTCCCCACCCCCCCCCCCACCCCCTGCCCAAAAAAAGAATCTCAAAAAAAAATACCCTGTGTTGTCCAGTTTGTCAGTCACTGCTTGACAGTAAAGACGTATGACTGTGGGATTAAATAAAACTTCCCCTGCGTGTGATATCTCACGAGAGATTAAAAAGCCCAGTTCTCTTCCCCTGGCCCCGCAGCATACTCAGGTTTCCCATAGTGATCTGGGTTGGGGGCTGGCTGTTGCTTGGCTTATTTTCCCTCTTCTGCCACTTTCTGAGCCTTGTAATCATTTAGATTTAATGGCATAGAATGCCCAAATAGGGCTGTGACTCTGTCTCCAGAGGAAGTCTAAGCAGGAAAATTGACCTGCTGGTAGGATGAAGGGGGGAGAGAAAAGAGTGAAGGGGACAGGCTGTGAGAGAGGGAGACAGAGAGAGAGGGTGTCTGTGTGTGTGTTTAGGGGGCAGGGCACACATGAACCAGCCAGCCAGCTGGGTTCAGCAGGGATAGCCTTTGTATATCAGAGACAGTTGTTCGTAGCATGGGAGGACCAGCTGAATGAGGAAAGCCGCTCTTACTTGCTGGTGGAATAGCGCTACCCTCTCCTAGGAAGAAAGATGTTAAGCTGATCCAACACTTACTAGTGTAGAAGCTGTAGCTCTTTGGCCTGCATTGAGCTTTCCACCCACTGTTTTTGAAAGAGAAGGTGATCTATCATTCCCAAGCACAATTGTTTATTCGGCTTATTAACTTTCCTTTTTTAAAACCTTATGTATATGTTGGATGTCTCACTAAATATCAAAGTAACTTAATTTTTTAAATAATTTTTCTTTTCCCATAACGAGAGAAAGTAAATCTAAGGGTTTAGGAGGGTCTGAGGAGTTCCCAAGTAAATGACAGAATTATGGGAGATTTGGGGAGGAGCAATATTAAGGAACTGGACAGAACCATCAACTTATTCTTTTGACATTGTCTTTTCCTTTAGGTGCTCCCTTATCTTTTAGATCCGGGCTGTCCAAAATGCAGCCTGCCTCCAAGCATAGAAATTTACATAAATGCTTTAGTAAAGGAAGCAGAGGTACCGCAGAGCTCTCACTAAAATGGTAAATCAGAATATATTGTCTGTTGTTTCAATAAAAACCTAGGGTTGGACAGCCCTGTTTCAGATGGCTGAATATGGTTGGATCTGTCTTTCCTAATTTCTAACTTCCACATGGAAACTGACAGCACAAATATCAGTGCCGTGCACGATCCTCTTCCTTTGGTTACCCTGGTGAGATGGAGCTGATGCTGGGCCTTTCATCACTGATGCTGACTGATTTCACCTCTAGGTCCCTATAGTGTCCAAGGCCAGAGAGTCAAAGTGTACCAGCCAGAAGGTGAAGAAGGTTGGGTTTGCGGTGTTGTAAGCCGTCAAGACTCCATCACTCGTCTTATGGAGGTGTCTTTATCGGAGGTAGGAACCTTGGGCTCTTTAGTTTGCATCTTCTTATGTAAGGTACCATTGTGTCTCAAATTCACAGCTATAGTTTAAGAATAGAAAGCAACTGTGAATTTAAAAAAAAGATGTCTTGTTTTTCTTTTGAATTGGGAATGGGAATGGAAAGGAGAGAAAATAAAATGCTTACTAACTAAAAAAAGGAGGGGAGAAGTGGAGACTAGGAAGCAACTATGGATTTCTGAGGTTCTTGAAATGTACCCTGCCCATAGAACTCAGGAAACAGTTTTCAGCAAAATAGATGGACTGAGAAAGTTAGTCTAGACGCAGTAATAAAATGGTTTATGATCAAGAAGTGGATGAAAAGATTCCTTAGAAAATAAATGCATATAATGTAACATCTCTGAATTGGTTTCATAACTTTACTTTTGCAGGCGTGTTTAAGGCAAGCAGCAGGGGCTGTATATGATTGGTTTCAGAAGCATTTCCACTCTTCTGGTCTCAATAATATATAGAATGAAGAAGAGTTTGATAGTATAGAAGGAGAAAATGTCGTTCTGAGAAAGTAACAAGGATATTGAATTAATTGGTTTGTGTCATGTATTTCTTTTGGCTGATAAAGTTTAAATATCTATCTTAAATATCTTTCTTTCTTGTGTTACTTGCCATCCTGCTCCAACCTCTCATCAACTCTAAAAAATGTCAGAGTGGTGAGATCAAATCAGTGGATCCCAGACTGATACATGTGATGTTGATGGACAACTCTGCTTCTCAGAATGAGGTACGGTAATGCACGGAGTCTCTGGGAGTAAGGCAAGTGGGGTCTTGGCTTTATCATGTAATCCATACTTACTCTGCATACTAAAGGAAATATTGAGTATTAATTACGTGTACCTACACACACACACACACACAAACACACACATACACACACACACACTCTCTCTCTCTCTCTCTCTCTCTCTCTCTCTCTCTCTCTCTCTCCCCCCCCCCCTCCCCCTCCCTCCCTCTCCCTCTCCCCCTCCCCATGGCACCTTTAACAGTAGTTCTACTTTCTGGTTCTGTTAAGGTGAGGATGAATAAGAGGGGATGCTGTTATTTTATATATTCCATAGTGAGCATTTCCAATCCCAGTCCTATCACCAGTCACTCTCAGATTCATAACCGAAAGGCCAAACTCCTGCATTCTTAGATATTATATCTAGACTCATAGGTTGGAAAGATGCGCTGGACCGCATTATTGTAGTGGGCAGTATAACATGGAATCATTAATGAATTAAAGAGAAACTGCATCTTACTTGTTGCTCCGTTGATGGGCTCCAAAGGGGATGTGAAAGCTCACGATAGCATTTTACTGTTGCGGTATGCGGCGCTCGCTGAGTTACTCAGAATTGCTGCCACTAATACAGTTTGTATATTATAGATCAGGGCTTGTGTTGGCTAAACTGAATGTGGAATTCCTTCAAGTTAAAGCCAGTAGCTTTTCAGTATCATTTCCGCAGCTCTTTAATGATGTCGCTGCCTGAGTTCTTTCTGCTACGAAAGCCCATCCTTCATGACGCTCTCTAGGCATCATCTTTGTCTTGATCGACTGCTCTCAGGGCTGGACCAAAAGAACAAGGGGCGTCCACAACTGGAAGATTTGTTATCCTTTAGTATGAAACTTCTGAGAGAGAGATCTTTGAGTGCCCTGGTATGATGAGAATAATGAAGAAGATAACAGAGCGCCCAATGTATGGGACTGGCAGTAAGGATCAGAACAGAGAAGGAGAAAGGATATTACCAGTTAAATAACACAGGAATAAAAATAAGGATACGGACCCAAGACCAATATTTAAATGAATTGGAATAAAATGAGATGCCTTAAGACTCAGAAGAGAGCTAGGGTTAATCATTGTCATCGTTAGCCGATATGGCCGACATTCAGAATTAAGGAAACGCTTGTGCGCATGGCAGCACTTCACCTGGCAGGGCACCTCGCCGTGCTCTACACACAGTCCTGAGAAGAATCACTGGTTCGGAATGGGATGCTGAGGCCAAGAAAATCCCAAGTTGTAGACAGTCCACAAAGATCATCCAAGACTGTCTAATGGCTAACATGAATTCACGGAAAACCATCTGGATCTCTGGGCACCTTTTATTTTTTTAATCTAAAGTTTATTTATTTTTAGTTTTCAACGTAAGTTTTAAATTTTCTCCACTTTCCCAAGATGGCATGCAATCTGATACAGGCTCTACATATACATTCCTATTAAACATATTTTCACATTAGTCATGTTGTATAGAAGAATTAGAATAAATGGGAGTAACCACGAGAAAGAAGAACATAAAATAAAATAAGAAAGTCGCCTGCTTCGCTCTGCACTCAGACTCCATATTTTTCTGGATGTGGATGGCATTTTCTATCATGTCCTTGCTTTGCTGAGAAGAGCCGAGTCTGTCAAAGTCAGTCATTGCCCAGCTATGACTGTTACTGCGTACAGCCGTCTCCTGGTTCTGCTCACTTCACTCAGCATCAGTTCTTATAAGTCTTTCCAGGTTTTCCCGAAGTCTGCCTGCTCATCATTTCTTGTGGAACAATGGTATTGTGTTACGTGAATATACCACAGCTTGTTCAGCCGTTCCTCAACTGATGGGCGTCCCCTCAATTTCCAGGTCTTGGCCACCACAAAAAGAGCTGCTATAAGTACTTTTGTACGTGTGGGTCCTTTTCCCATTTTTATGTTCTCTTTGGGATGCAGCCCTAGAAGTGGTATTGCTGGGTCAGAGGGCATGCACATTTTTATAGCTCTTTGGGCATAGTTCCAGATTGTTCTCCAGAATGGTTGGATCAGTTCACAACTCCACCAACAATGAATTAGTGTTCCAATTTTCCCCCATGTTCTCCAACATTTATCATTTTCCTGTTTTGTCATGTTAGCCAATCTGACAGGTGTTAGGTAGTACCTCAGAG
The DNA here is from genome assembly GCF_011100635.1 of Trichosurus vulpecula. Lineage (NCBI taxonomy): Eukaryota > Metazoa > Chordata > Mammalia > Diprotodontia > Phalangeridae > Trichosurus > Trichosurus vulpecula. Next base: position 2,702,543 of record NC_050575.1, on the reverse strand, counting down.
TGGTTTTGATTTGCATTTCTCTAATCAATAGTGATTTAGAGCAGGGCTGTCCAAAATAGAAATTTACATAAATGCTTTAGTAAAGGAAGCCAAGCTACCACAGAGCTCTCACTAAAATGGCAGATCAAAATATATTATCTATTGTTTCAATAAAAACCTAAGGTTGGACAGCCCTGATTTAGAGCATTTTTCATATGATTATAGATAGTTTTAATTTCTTCCTCTGAAAACTGCCTTTTCTTATTCTTTGACCATTTATCAGTTGGGGAATGACTTGTACTCTTGTAAATTTGACCCAGTTCTCTGTGTAGTTTAGAGATGAGGCCTTTATCAGAGACACTAGTTGTAAAAATTCTTTCCCAGTTTTCTGTGTCCTTCCTAATCTTGGTTGCATTGGCTTTGTTTGCGTAAAAACTATTCAATTAATGTAATCAAAATTATCCATTTTACATTTCATAATGTTCTCTATCTCTTGTTTAAGTCATAAATTCTTCCATTCTCCATAAATCTGGCAGATAAACTATTCCTTGCTCCCCTAATTTGTTTAGAGTATCTGCCTTTATATCTAAATCCCGTTTGGACTTTATTTTGGTATACGGTGTCAGATGTTGGTCTGTGCCCAGTTTCTGCCATACTCTTTTCCAGTTTTCCCAGCAGTTTTTGTCAAGTAGTGTGTTCTTATCCCAGAAGCTGGGGTCTTTGGGTAGATTGCGATAGTCATTGACTCTGTGTGTGTGTGTGTGTGTGTGTGTGTGTGTGTGTGTATTTATATTATGTATCTAACTTATTCCACTGATCCGACACTCTATTTCTTAGCCAGTACCAAGTAGTTTTGTGTTTTTTATTTGCAGGAGAGGGGCAGGTAAGTGTGTCAAGTGTCTGAGGCTGGATTTGAACTCAGGTCCTCCTGACTCCAGGGCCGGTGTTCTACTCACTGCGCCACCTAGCTGCTCCAGTACCAAGTAGTTTTGATGGCTGGTACAGCTAGGCCACCTTCCCTAGCACTTCTTTTCGTTAATTCCCTTGATATTCTAAACGTTTTGTTGTTATTTTCTCGAGCTCTATAAAATAATTTTTGGTAGTTTGATTGGTATGGCACTGAATAAGTAAATTAATTTGGGTAGAATTGTCATTTTATTATATTAGCTCAGCCTACCCACGAGCAACTGAGGTTTTTCCGTTTATTTGGATCTGACTTTATTTGTGTGACAAGTGTTTTGTTAATTGTGTTCATCTAGGCCCTGGGCTTGCCTTGGCAGGCAGACTTCCCAGGTAGTTTATAGTGTCTACAGTAACTTTAAATGGGATTTCTCTTTCTATCTCTTGCTGTGGGGCTTTGTTAGCAATACATAGAATGCCGGTGATTTATGCGGGTTTATTTTATGTCCTGTAACTTTGCCAAAGTTGTTCATTATTTCAAGTAGTTTTTCACTTGATTCTCTAGGATTCTCTAAGCCCACCGTCGTATCACCTGCAAAGAGTGACAGCTCAGTCCCTTCTTTGCCTATCCCGATTCCTTCGGTTTCTTTTTCTTCTCTTCTTGCTAACGCTAACATTTCTAGTACCGTACTGAATAACGGGGTGATCACGGACATCTTTGTTTCACCCCCGATCTTATCCTTGTGACATATAATGGACACCCTTTAAAGATATTCTTCAGAATTGTTCCTCTTCCATCTAGCCTCACCAACGATACCTAACTTAATTTCTTGGGCTCTGACATCATTAATACTGAAGTGTAATAATAGATCTGCCTGTGGAAACTGGTAGTTTGCACTGCTTTCCTCTCTTCAAGCCTATTCTCTTGTGAAATAGAAAGTTGGGAAATTGTCAGTAAAGCTCCCTAGCGCATATTTAGCCAAGTAGTCTAAATTATAAGAATAATAAATGCATACACTTGAAATTTTAGAAACCACGTAGGTATGCGAGCCACATCTCCGCAAAATAGTATTTTTTTTCCATGGGAGATGACATGGTCAGCTTTAAGATAAAGTGACCTTCCTTGTTTATTGTTGTTTCTACTTATTACACATATTGGTGACATGTTGTCAGAGCAAATGGTAGTGTTTTTGTTTGTTTATATGTCAGAAACAGATACACAGTGATTTTTTTTTCTTTAAAGGGCCCCCAAATCCCTTATCCTGGCTAGATTGAGCACTGTCATTTTATGCTAGAACATTCTAGGACGTGAGAGCCTGTATATTTTGAAGCTTTGGGGGTCTCCCACACGGCCTGGGCCATACAGATAGTCTTTTGGAATGGCAGCAGATGAGCCACCGTTAGAGCAATGTGGGGCTTTTATAAAGGGGAAGGGTGTGCTGGAAGTAGAATAGAGGAGGGCCATAATAGGTTAAAATAGCCGACTAAAAAGAAATATATGTTAAAGCTGAAATGAGAACTTAAACATCTTTGTTTCTTTGTTTATTGCTTTATTTCTTTCTGAAAACAAAAGCTAAATGGTTTATGATTTTAACAAGACAGAAGTTTCTTTTTAATAAAAGTTTTCTGAATTTCGCATTTATAGGGAGGCACATTAAAAGCGGTAAAGCCCTCTAAAGGAAAGAAGAAAAGAGAGAGCGTAGAGGGGAAAGATGGACGAAGGAGGAAAAGTGCTTCGGACTCTGGGTGTGACCCTGCGACAAAGAAATTAAAAGGAGAGAGGAGCGAAGTGGACGGTAACGGCAGCGATGGGAGTGAGGCAAGTCGAGGGCCCTGGAAAGGGAGTGCCGGCGGAGAGCCAGGGCTGGATCAAAGGGCCAAGCAGCTGCCTCCATTTGTTTCCCAGATCAATCGAAACATTCGATTTGCCACATACACCAAAGAGAACGGCAGGACTCTGGTGGTTCAGGATGAGCCTCTCGGGGGGGACATACCTGTACCTTTCACTCCATATTCTTCAGCCCCAGCTCAGTCACCTTTGGTCACAGAGGTGGGTGGAGCAGGAAACAAGGAGGCTGGAAAATCACTGGATCTAGGTGCTCAGAGTCTGGCAGTTTCTACAGCCATGGTCACGCCCACCAGCTCCACGCCAACCACCGTGAGGATCTCTGACACTGGCCTTTCAGCAATGACCCTGCAGGAGAAGCAGAAAGTCAGCTGGCCTCAGGCTCAGGGAGAGGTGAGTAACTGAAAGTTGGGGCAGGCGCTTTACAGCTGCTCTTCATTTTTGATATCTTCTGTGGTTCACACATTAGAGTCAGCCCAACTGCCATAGGAAACTAGAATTTCTAAGATACTGTAGACAGGGTGTTTAATGCGTCACGAGGTGCCATTGCCCTCTCTTGGCCAGTGCATCTAGTTTAATGACTTTGTCAGTTCTAATCAAAAACAGATTATGCAGCCTGGTTCAGTGACGGGCTGAGGTATTTCCAGTGGGGTATCTTTTTAAATCCAATCATCCCTTTGGTTCATGTAACAGTCGCAGCCTTCACTAGGCTTGTAAAAGGTGAGGTTAATGAATTACAGCGTTGGTAGTAGCGAACACTATAATCAAAGCTTTGTGGAGGCTACCATTACCATCCTCTGTTTTCAGTTCATAATGTTCTAATAAATTTTTCCTAAAGGCTGAGATTTTTCCATAATTGGGTTCATCAAAAATTCTTTCTCCAAGTTTTTCACATTTCAGGTGATTTCTTTGGAAAAATTAACAGGATTAGTCATGACAAACAGCCACCTCACATATTCTCAATCTAATTTTGGTTGCTAAAATGTAAATTCAGTTTCATCGAGATTAAAATAAGCAGAGTTCTCATACAGTTTAAAAGCTGGGGGGGTTGTGTTTACCACTGTAGTGTGTGCTAGTGTCTTTTTTTAATGGCTACTAGCTCACAACTTAAAAGAGAAAATGTGTGCCAAGTACTGTACCTAATAGATAGAGTTGTGATCCGTACTTTCAGGGATCTTGCATCCTTAAAGATATAAAGATTATGAGATACAGGTAAAAACATAATAGGTATCTTAGCAGATACTTGTCAAGTTTATGGTAAAAAAAAAAAAAGAGAGAGAAACTTTTAAAAATAATATATACATTTCACCTGACTATTCATCAGGATGAAGGCTTGCTTCTTCCCTGGTAATCTCTTGGTGTTGAGGTGTCTAATAGAAGAGGAAAGGGGGACTCCAAGTGAAGATCTTACACAGATCATTGTTCTTTCTGAGGGGGTGACATGCACAAGTGTAGTGATGCCTCTCTGTTCTCAGCTGTGAGCCAGTTGGGGTTCTCTAGGGAACCCCAAACGAGGATTTTATGTTGTCACTTCCATCATGTTCCAATCATTCCATTGTTTGGACTCATTTAAAGTAGATTTTAACCTAAGGTGATGTTGCTCCGAATAGGCCGTTAAGGAAAAATAGGCCAAGCTTTACATGTTAAGCCCAAAGAACCACAAAATTCTTTAGAAGCCGAATAGGTAAAAACATATGTTAGAAAACATTTTCTAGTCAGGCTGTTGAAATTTCTGGGACTGTTTCTGTCATTTTGCTGATATTTCAGCCTGGGTCTCCTATGGGAATATAATTTAAAATACAGGAAATGATGCCTTCTTTATAATGCCAGATTCCAAAATGGGGACGTCTGGCCACTGGGAAACTCCATGCCCTAAATACCAAGTCCAAATGTGATTTTTCATCACTCATCCTGTGAGCGGATTTGGAATTACTTGAAGGAAAGTAGAAAACTTTGTGAACTATATGCCCTTTTTTCCATTTCGATTAAAAAGCATAACTTTAATGTTTGAAACCTCTGCTGCTTGTTCTTTTTAACTTGAGTGATGTAGGCATCAAAGAGCACGACTAAACCTGATCAGTAAACCAGCGAGGAGCTGGGAGCACCCGAGACAGGCTTAGCTTCTCCTCTGTGACAGTCTTAGTATAGCGGGGTCAGCAAACAGGAAGAGGGAAAAGAAAAAAAATTAAATGAGTGGGAGCGATTATTGGGGAGTGATTGAGGAGAGATAGCCAGCATGATCGCTGTGGAATGTGCAAATTATCCACAGACTGTATGCACATATCTGATGGGCCCTCTGATCTGTACCATAAGTGGTCCTCAAAAAAATCCTAACGTCCTTGGCCTGGATTATTCCCCTGCTCTGAGACGTGAAGCAGGAGAAACCCTGATTGACCTCTAAGAAAACCACTAATATTAATCACTGATTAACCAACAAATGGTGATTAAAAGAAAAGAGAAGGGCAGCATGGAGTGGGAAGTGTTAGATTTGGGGTCAGAACTTGAGTCCTAGATCCTTTGCGGTCAAGGGCAAGTCACTTGATGTCTCTAGGCCTCAGCTTCCTCTGTAAAATGAGGGGTTTGGGATAGATGACCTTTGTGGCCCCTTCCAACTTTAAATCATATGCTACGACCAACTGTCCAATTGGTCAAACAAGATAATATTTGTAAAAAGCACTTAGGTCAGCGCCTGGCACATAGTAGGCACTATATAAATATTTATTCCCTTCCTTTCCCCCCTTGTCGGGAATGATATAGAGATTTCTCTCCAGGTGTAGGTTAGACTAAATGGACTTTTAGGGTCCTTTCAGCACTGAGACTCTGTGTTTCCCTGTAAAATTGGGAGGAGTTTGTATCTCCCCTAAACCCTATACCCTACCCCCTCCCCAAAGTCCTTAAGACTTCATTATTTTTTTCAGGCTAACAGCAATACATTTACTGGGATTGGATCATTACAAAATTTTATTATTAACTATGATTATCAAAATAATTATAAAGCACATTTTGTGATTTTAAAAAGAATCCTTTCTCTGTGTCATCTGATTTCCAAAATGGTCCTGTTTTTTGTTTCTAGCTTTTTTCACCTGTAAGGCATAGTTTCAAATGCAAAATCACAAATCACAAAGATGCGATATATATTTTCTCATGTCTTACGTATCATGATTAACATTTTTCGTACCACAGGGTTGTTTTTTTCATATGCAAGATACCAGTGGTTGGTTTTCTTTTTAAATTAAGTATATATTAGTCATACATCTATAAACAATTTTTTTTTCAAAATAAATGAGAGATAGCTCAAGCAGCTTCTAATGTAATTTAGAGTGTTTCTGGACTTGAGGTCCCAATATGTACTAATAGGGGCGGGCTTAGGATTAAAGAGCATTCACTGTACTTCCAATGAATAAAATATAATACTTTTCCATAGCACAGAATTTCTTTGCAGAACTAAGCTCACCTCCCACCAGGACGGTTTAGCAGTTTACAGTAAACTTTCTCTTCTCCAGCAGTCTCTTAAAACAATTGCATTGGGTTAGTATGGCATGGACTACTAGATATGTATGCTTCAGGTTAATAGCTGATAATCACATGGGAGTAGTAAGGAAGAACCCTGTTTCCAAAAGGACTCCATAGTAGAATTACTCACTTTTGAATACCATACAGGGGATCACAAAAGTCTTAAGCTTCATGTTTTTCTGCATCAGCGATGGAGGGAAGGCTGCAGAATGAATTATGTTCTTCCGGTTAACTTCATTAAATAAACCATTCATATGCTTTTTTTTTTTTTTTTTTAGTAAAATTTTATTTTTTTTATCTGTATTTCCCAGTTTCCCTGTCTCCTACCCAAAGAGCCATGACTCTATAAATAAAAAAGAGGGGAAAATTATTTCAGGAAAATTGATCAACACATCAGAAACCTGATGCTTATATGCAGTGTTCTATGCCTGTGGACCCTAACTTCTGTAAAGAAGCCAGGAGGAGTGAGGTGGGAAGGAGAATTTCTCCTGCTTCATCTTTAGGGACAAGCTTATGTCATTATAATTTTTTGCCTTTCATTTTAAATTGTCTTGTTCTTAATATTTGGCGTGCGTGTTGTTTTCCTTTGCTCTGTATTGTTCATCTCAGTCTTCCTACACTTCTCCGTATTCAGCATTTTCAGTCAATAACCAGGCACTATGCTAAGCATTGTGGACATAAAAGGAAAGCAGAAACAGCCCCTCCCCTCAAGGAGATTACATTTTGATGGGGGAGAATAGATGTATTTAAATTTCTTAAAGGTCAGCAACATTCCATTATATTTATGTGCCACAACTTGTTTAATCATTCCCTGGTTGGTGGGCATCTACTTTGTTTCCAGTTTTTTTATGGTAAGTGTTACTATAAATATTTTGGTGTGGATGGCTCCTTTTTGCCATTGAACTTCTTCAGGTGTACGCAGGATCTCTGGATAAAACTTTACATCCATTTTAGTCACTTCCTTGGAATAACCCCACGTTGCTTTCCAGAATGGTTGGACTACTTCACAGCTGTACCAACAAAGCATCGGCATCTCTGTTTTTCTGTATCTCCTCTAACATTGATTATTCCCATCTTGCCTCATCTTTGGCAGTTGGCTAACATCCCTACACTTTTATTTGGTGCCTCATGTGACCAACATACTGTGGCTGCTCCTCTATGGAGTTGTGGTGATGGAGAGTAAGAGAGTATTTGAATCATGGGATTCACTGATGAAAAATATGAATGGTACTATCTCCCAGGCCTGAGAAAGAAACTAAGGTTTGGGTGGGTTATAATAAACAACTCTTTAAAAAGTCACTAAATAATGGTTCCCTCCTGTTTCAGAATTCCAGAAACTCCCTCTTGGCTTCTTCTGGATTTGGAGCATCTCTCTCAAGTTCATCCCAGTCTTTGGCTTTTGGAAGTGTTAGAGCCCAGTCCAATGGGGTCTTGGCTACAGAGAGCAAGCCTTTGGGGTTTTCTTTTGCCTCCAATTCTGCTGCAGAAACCCAGAAAGATTCTGATCTCTCAAAGAACTTGTTTTTTCAGTGCATGTCACAGACTTTGCCCTCAAGTAACTACTTCACAGCTATTTCAGAAAGTTTGTCGGATGAGTCCTCTGGTCGGGACTCATTCAGACAGAGTTTAGAGAGCCTGAGCTCTGGGCTTTGTAAAGGCAAACACACCCTGGCAGCAGATACGAAGGCTGGCAGTGCTCTGGACCGGAAGATGCCTGCGGAGTCCATGCCTACCCTCACTCCAGCCTTCCCCAGGAGCCTCTTGAATACCCGAGTCCCAGAGAATCATGAAAATCTATTTTTGCAGCCCCCTAAGTTGTCCCGTGAAGAGCCATCCAACCCTTTCCTGGCATTTGTAGAGAAAGCTGATCTCAGTCCTTTCAGCAGTTTTACATCTCAGACAGCAGGTGGCTCCACTGGAGCACTCAAGGCAGCTTCTGGCTGGCCAGAGTCTCTGGTCTCTGCAGATTCAGCATCCTTAGCAAAGAAGAAATCTCTCTTCATCACAACTGATTCTTCCAAGCTAGCCTCCAGTGCACCCAGCTCAGCTGTGCCTCCTAGTGTCCCAAGCCTCTCTGCCATGGGAAATGGCCGCTCTAGTTCACCCACCAGCACTCTTTCACAACCTATTGAGATGCCCACCCTCTCCTCCAGCCCAACGGAGGAAAAGCCATCGGTCGGGCCTGGGCAACAGGACAATCCCCTTCTGAAAACCTTCACTAATGTCTTTGGCAGGCACCCAACTGGCTTTCTCTCCTCGACAGAGTTTTTACAGGAGAACAAAGCTCCGTTTGAAGCCGTAAAAAGGTTCTCACTGGACGAGCGGAGCATGACATCTAAACAGGACTCAGATTCCAGCACCAATAGTGACCTGTCAGACCTGAGTGACTCTGAGGAGCAGCTGCAAGCCAAGGCTGGGTTGAAGGGAATCCCGGAGCACCTAATGGGAAAGCTGGGCCCCGAGCGAAACGCTGAACTGTTATTGGGGAAAGGAAGAGGGAAGCAGGCCCCTAAAGGCCGACCGAGAACAGCCCCTCTGAAAGGTGATGGTGCTGAGCCAAGCTGAGCTACCAGGGTATACACAGGATTGATTTTCTGTGCCCTGGCACATTCCTTCAGTTATAAGGATCCTTGATTCAGAGCTTTATGCCCTGGTAGCACAGAGAATCTGAGGGGAATGGTCTGTAATCTAGGTCATTCCTTTGTCTCGGGGTGAGATCTCATCTAAGCCATAACAGTTAATGATTTGTCTCTCCTGTTCTTAACATCCAGAAAAGGAAATCCTGCAGTCTTTCTTGCCAATAGTCCTTATAAATGCTGTTTCAGTGATTTTTTTTTTGAATCAGGAAGTGTTTCTTCATCTTCCAGCATTCTTGCTTCAGATTGAGCCCACCTTCCCTTGTTTTATCTTTAGCAAAGGTGGAGACTAGTCGGTTACCATTCTCCACGTGAAAGGGATATTAGCTGTACATACAGTTTGCACGTTATGCTGGGGCCTTTAATCACAGTGGTAAGGTTATCGACTTAGTGTCTGAGTACTTTCACATCATTCCGACTTGGGTAAAAGGCAAGGTCAAATAGTGGGTAGAGAGCCAGCTTTCAAGTTAGTCCTTTGTAAGTAGACATGAAGAGAATTAAACCACCCCTCATCTCTGCTTCCTTGTTCAAGGCATTAGGACCCTTGGCCCTGGAAAGAAAACATTCTTGTGATCTGTAGTTCTGATCGAGAATGGCATAAAGTTGTTTTTTTAACGACACAAAGTGAAGAGGGACGGTTCACCTGGGAAGAATACACGTTATTAATGGGGGGAAAGTATTCTTTTGAAGTTCATGAGGTTTAAAACATTGATAGCATGGATTGATCGGGATCAGCTAGCACAAGCTCTTACTTAGATGCCTAAGGTAAGTGGCAAGTGCAAGCAGTCTCTTGGAGTCCCTGGTCTCTTGCATTCATCCCATCGTTGGGGTGGAACAGCCAATATGGTACAGAATTAGCCAGGATAACCCCTTTCCCAAACTGTCTGCTGCCCTCAGTTTCTAGCTGCTGTGTCCTTTCTCTCTCCTTTACCTCTGAGTGAGCAAATTGGAAAGAAAGCAGACAGGTAAGTTAAGCTTTTTCAGTAAGACTAAGTGAGTAGTAAAAAGTCAGCAATAAGCCGGGTGAGGGACTATGAGAACTAGTAGCTGTCTTGGCAAAGAGAAAATTGAGTGAAGTCCTTTGAGAATAGCGTAGTTGCCAGTCAAATCCTAGCTCTTGTTTCAGGCTATTTTGGCTAGTGTTGATGTTTTTTGTTTATTTTCCCTCTCTCTCTCCCACCACAGTTGGCCAGTCTGTGCTAAAAGACATGAGCAAGGTGAGAAAGCTCAAACAGTCAGGAGAGCCTTTCCTCCAAGATGGATCCTGCATTAATGTAGCCCCTCACCTGCATAAGTGCCGGGAGTGCCGCCTGGAGCGATACCGAAAGTTTAAGGAGCAAGAACAGGATGATTCCACTGTGGCCTGCCGATTCTTTCACTTCCGGAGGTGCCAAGAATCGTCCATTTTTGTCTGGATACCTTCCCCCAACACACACGCGCACTTCCCCCACCCCCAAAAGGCTCTACCTACTATTCTCAGTTCCTGAGATTGTCAACACAAACAACCTGTCCTGCTTCTCCCCTGCCTACACGTTAAAGTTTACTGAGCACTCTTTCAGTTTGATCTTGTAAACAGTGCTGTACAGAGAGATTGCAAGTAGTACGGTTTTACAGATAAGGAAATTAAGGCTTATGAGGAGGGTACTTGGCCAAGCTCATACCACGAGTATGTGCCAGTAAGAGCCAAAACCTGATGCCGAGATGGTTCACCGTTCTTTCTATCACAGCATATTGCCCGGTGAAGAAATTAGCTGCCCCTGAATCTCGGATCTCGGTGTAAACATCTCCAAAAAGTTATTTAATTCTGTAAACTGGAAGTTCCAGTAAAATGGATCAGCCGAGATTCTGTGATCGAATGACGGGCAGAGGGTGGAGGAATCCTCCTCTCAACTGGGGTGTGTCCCTTCAGAGCTATGGCTTTTTTGGGTTGTGGACACCTTTGACAGTCTGGTGGCGCTTGCAGCCTCCTCCTAATTGGAAGAAATGCGAAATTTCAGTTAGAGGTTAGTGCAGGTGCCAGTCTGCGCTGGTTTGTTGTGCCAAATGAAATCATGGGTCCAGCCCCCTCCCATTAGGTTTGGGTGCCTTTGGTTCTTTCTCTGTGGTAGTGACAGTTGTAAGAGTTCAAAAGGTAGATTCTCTTGAACTCTGGAGTATTCTCAGTTTTTAACGCAGGCCTATTAAAATGGGATAATGAATATCTTTGGCACTTCAATTCTGTCATGGTACTGCATCACCCAGGCATAACTTAGCTGTTGCATTGTTATAAGCTTACCTTTGGAGGATTGAAGCCGTAACGTTTGTGAGCTTTAGCCTTCAGCCTCCGGCTCAGTTTAGTTTCCCCATTAGCATTGTTAAGTTAAGGAGAATGAGTCTGTCCCATATTCCTGGTCTGCTGCTGTGCCTTCGTCCTTTTTCCAATCTCCAGAGTAACTTGACTTGTGATTGAGAAAGGAAGGCTGTGGGGTATATTCAGCACATGTAAATATGCCACTGAACCACAGAGAACTGACACTAGGCCTTGGAAAGATCCCATGCCTTTACCAAATGATAGCCATTCCTCTTAGATACATAACTTCACCACCGCTCAAGAAACAGTAGAGAAGCTGCTTATCTCCTCCATTTTCCCATTACCCTGTTGCCTTTGTTACAGAGAAAACAGAGGAGTTGAAGCACTCAAAGGGAACATTGTTTTAAATAAAGGAGCTCGTAGAAGTTCTTGCAGTCATTTATAAAAAGCTCAAGAACCCTAAAAATTGTTCCTAGCCTTTCTCATTTTCAGAGATAATGCATGTCAGAGTGGGGAGCATCAGCAGCCTAAGGGATAGGACCAGTGCTTTAGGTCAAATTTTCAAATTCAGTGAGAATTTTCACTTGCCCTCAGCCTTATTTCTTTAAGCCCGAACTGATTTCAGACCCTGGAATTGCATGCATGAGCTGATTTGCGTGGCCGCCGTGCTTTTGACCAGGCTTTGTTCCTTTACAGGCTTATCTTCACTCGGAAAGGCATCCTCCGTGTAGAAGGGTTTTTAAGTCCACAGCAAAGTGACCCAGAAGCCATGAACCTGTGGATTCCCTCTTCCTCCCTTGCAGAAGGAATAGATCTGGAGACCTCAAAATATATACTGGCCAATGTCGGGGACCAGTTTTGCCAGCTTGTTATGTCAGAAAAGGAGGCCATGATGATGGTAGAGCCACACCGTAAGTCTTGCCTTTCTGTAGTTCATACTGCCTGTTTCTTTTACTTAAATGGAGTTATATTTTGTTTCCTTCCCTCTTTTGGACTGAAATAATCACTATTAGACTGTAGGAAAATTGTCCCCTTTATTGCTAAGACTTCTTATAGCAGTCTTTCTAACTGAGGAGCTAAACTAAATTCAAAAATTTTGTTTTAAGGCCTCTGGAGATTGATAGACCCAGTGCATTCTCTCCCCCCAATTTGGATGCTAATAAACTAATTTTACTCTCTACGTTTTGTTTTATTTGAACAAGAAGATGGTGTTCTGTTGTTTTTCCTTATTTAAAGCGCTCCTTAGTACCAAGGCATATCAGTCGACTTGTGATTCTTCCATTCTGAGTGGAACTTGGGAATTTGTTATGTGGTCGTGTGCGCAAGATGCCACATCTTATTTTCAGAGCAACGTAAAGTTTACTTTGGAACAACACTATGACCTCTCCTTGCCTCATTGAAGAAAGGCTTCTTGATTATCAGTCCTCAAAAGTTCCAGTGCCTTTATACCCCTTTATTCTTTTATCTTGGCATGATCATAAACATTTGAAACCTATTCTTTTGCAGATTTTTTTTTATACAATCTGTTTAGAAGCATTTTTTCAAACTTAGTGTACCTTTTGTGTCTCCCAGGATACTAATTTTATGGATTGGTGGAGTTTTTACCCTGAAAACACTAGATAGATAGGTCTGAAGAGTCGCTGCTGTTTATTGGGTTAGCAACTATAAATTACTTTCCTCTTGATCTTCTCCAGAAAAAGTGGCATGGAAACGAGCAGTACGTGGTGTCAGAGAAATGTGCGACGTATGTGAAACAACCCTCTTCAACATCCATTGGGTTTGTCGAAAATGTGGATTTGGGGTCTGTCTGGACTGTTACCGACTTAGGAAGAGTCGTCCACGCAGTGGTAAGTGGTTTTTTCCCTATCTTGTTCAAAAGAGAACCCAGGGAAATTCTGCTGGAATCTGTTCAAGGGGTGAAATGAGTCGAGGTTTCAGGGCTAAGGATTGGGGGGACATTAGCTAAACTCACCAGCTTATTCACATCACAGGATCATAGAATCAGACCCCAGAGGGACCTTACAAACCATTCGTGCTAACCCTTTCGTTTTAGACATGAGGGAAACCATCTCAGAGAATGAGGAGGAGACTTGTCTGAGGTCATAGTGGTGGTATGTGGACAACCTGGGATGAAACTTGTATCCACTCCATAGCCAGCATTCTTTCTAGAATAATTTTTTACCAGTTTTCACCTATTGGGAAAACCTTTACCAAAACCAAAAAACGTGTCCTTCCTATGCTTTTCATTCTTGGTTGCCTCAGCACAGACATTCTTGGTCTTCACACCTGCTTCCCTGGTTTCTTCAGTATTGCCTGGTTGCACAGACATGTGGATACATTCTTTTTAGAGAAACTCTGAAAATCTTAAGGGAATAAGTAATGACTTGGGATATCATAGGTCCATGGTAGGAAACATACCCAAAGAAAAAATAAATAAAGGCTCTTCCCATTTCAGAGACAGAGGAGATTGGTGATGAAGAGGTTTTCTCTTGGTTGAAGTGTGCAAAGGGGCAGTCACATGAACCGGAGAATCTTATGCCCACACAAATCATCCCTGGCACAGGTAAGTCCTAGACTGCACTCTGCTTGGTGAGGGGGATGGCTCAGGTCCTTTGGGTAGATACACAAATCTTAAAAAATTTGAGTTTAAAAAAATGGGCATAGAACCTTAATAATGACACCGGCCTTAAGCCTTCTGTACTGATTATTTTTTGTACATAATAGTATTTGCTTTCCAGTTACACATAAAGATAGTTTTCAGCATTCATCTTTGTAAGATTTTGAGTTCCAAATTTTTCTCCCACCTTCCCTTCTCTCCCCCATCCCCAAGACAGCAAGCAATGTAATATAGGTTAATGCATTGTGCTGATTTTTTGAAACTTGGAAGTCCATCCTTGCTTGTTTAGGAAAAATGTAACTGAAAATGTAGTACTTTCATTGTGTCATATGAAGGGTCATGAGAGAAGTTTAATTTGGGAGTTTCCTCTATCAGATCTGTATGTCTAAGCTTATATTTTAAAATGTACGTGCTATAAATGAAAGTGAATCCAGAGGACTACTACCTGCATTTCCTTTCGCTTCAGAACTTAGATGCCATTTAGACGATGATCTCAGTGCACCCTAAATACTTGTCAAATTTTGGAATAGTAATACTCTAGCTGAGTCAGTAATTAATTTTCTAAAATTTTCAGCTCGACATCTGTCCTTTGTCTAAAGATCACTAGCCCATGGAGAATTCCCTAAAGTTCCCCTCCCTGCCCTATCTTTCAAATGTTTTCCAGGCAAATTATACTTTGTTTTCTTTTCAGCTCTTTACAACATTGGAGATATGGTACATGCAGCCCGGGGCAAGTGGGGTATTAAAGCCAACTGCCCTTGCATTAGTCGTCAGAATAAATCTGTGTTGAGACCTGCTGTCACGAATGGGATTTCACAGGTAAGCAAGGGAGGAAGCTGCTTAGAGATTAACTCTAGACTATGTCAGTTGAGGCAGGCGCTGTGGAGTGCCCAGAGCTTGGTCAGGCACCAAAGGTTCCAAGGTCATCCACCGCATCCTGGGCCATTGTCTTAGGGAGAGAGAGTGAGGCTGATGACTTTGTGCCACCCTGCCTCACTTAAATCCAGTTCATGAGTAAGTCAGGATGTCACCCATGATGTCACTGGTCCTCTATAAAAAAAATGGACAAAGAACAAGTTATATGCGTTCCAAAGCAACTATGGAATATAATTGTTTGTTGAGGCTATGTCTGAGGTAACCTAACTTGGCCCCTCTTGTCCCCATACCTCCCCCTGAGGTTATCGGAGACTCATCTAGAAACAGACCCAAAAGTTGTTCCAGCTCATCTACCAGGAGCCAGCAAATGCTTTAGAGATTTCCCAGTGACTTCCTGGTTTCCCTCCCTTCATTTGTGCTCAGTTTTGATACAGGTGGAGTATTAAAACACCTTTGACTTAGAGTCCAAGTCTTTGTATGTTCACAGTGTAGAAAAGATATTTAAACTCCATTAGTCCGTTCAGCCGTACACAAGCAAAACATACACCGTCTGTGGCATCATCATCTTCAAGCCTGGTGACAGAGACTGATTCATTTGTTTGGAATTGTCTTACTGCACACTCTATTCCCAGCAATCCTGGTGTGATCAAAGTTAAAAAAATCCTAAAGTTGATTAATTTTATCTCAGAATCCTTTCAGGATGAAGAATACAGCCAGTAATGAAAGCATAGGAATTGAAAATGCAGGGGGGAAGAGTAGGTAGGTAGAAAGAAAGTAGGGCATGAAGTTGTCCACAGAAATGTTTACATTTTGACTAGGGTTGAATTATTAGGACAGATGATATGAAAAATGCAGTGCATTTTTAAATTAGTCTAAAACAATTGTGGTATACTAGCTACACTATTTTAGGTACCCTTCTGTGTTACTGTGTGCAATTCACCTGTTTTTCTTTCCCAAGTACTTTGTTTTAAATACAGTTGATGACTATATATGTTTCAGCTTCCCAGTATAAATCCCAGTGCTTCCTCTTCTGGAAGTGAAACTCCCTTCTCCAGTGGAGGAGGTACAACAGGGCTGACGACACCAGAGTCTGACCTTATACCCAAACCTGACACTGTGGACAGCAGGGGTGAGGAGGCACTGAAAACAGACGCATCAAGTAGCAGTAGTGAGACAAAGACCGGCAGGCCACTCTGCCCCGAAACAACACCTCCCTCCTCTGCTCTGCACTGGCTGGCAGACTTAGCCACACAGAAAGCAAAGGAAGAAACAAAAGGTAGGTGAATCAGATTCAATCCAAAGGTGAGGAGCAAAGGTCATGGCGCATTTGCCCGAAAGCGTCAGTTGAGTGCAGGAATTGAATTGCGTGTGCCTGGTCATACAGAACAATGTAGTCTTGTCTAACTTCTCTCCAGGAAGATGTCATGGCACAAGGAGGAGGGCAGAGGCCTAGGGAAAAATGTAAAATGAGAGATGAGTGACCCAGCAGCGAATGCAAAGAGATTGGGGTGAAAAGAGAGAGAAAAAAAGGAAATGGGAAAAACAGGAAGTGAGATGGAAGAGAGAACAGCGATAAAACGGCACTGCCTGTGCTCACTGGTGGTTGTCCCTTAAACGTACAGTATAATCTTTCCCTCCCTGACAGGTGGTAGATTGAAAAGCCCTTATTCTTGTCTGCTTCTCCCATTGTCACTCTGTCGTCACTCTGTGTCATAACATTTCAGAAATTCACTTTCCCTCTGTTTCTTTCATTATGTTGCCTTCGCTTACCTCCTTCTTACGATTCTTTTCTTACAGAAGCTGGATCCCTGAGATCAGTACTCAATAAGGAGTCTCATTCTCCCTTTGGGCTGGATTCATTCAACTCTACAGCAAAGGTTTCTCCATTAACTCCAAAGCTCTTTAATAGCCTGCTGCTGGGTCCTGCTGCCTCAAACAACAAAACAGAAGGCTCTAGCCTTCGAGACCTCCTACATTCTGGACCCGGAAAGCTTCCCCAGGCCTCCTTGGACACCAGCATACCTTTCCCTCCAGTCTTCTCTGCGTCTTCAGCGGTGGGTATCCTCTCCATGATGTCAGCCATTGAATCTGGTTTTTTATTTTTGTTTGTTTTCAGATTTAGCATTGCAGTGTTCACCACTTCTTGAACAGAAAAGAAAGCAGCATGCTCTCATGTCAGGCATCTGGAATCAACCTGGCTGTTGTAGTCACCTTAATTCTTTTGTCTTTTAGTGCTGTTTGCACTGACGTCGTTATATTCATCGGACATAGCGTTCTTTTAGATCTGCTTTCTTCCTCTGCATCAGTTCATACAAGTCCTGCCATATTTCTTTGAATCCTTCATATCCTTCAGTGCATTCAGACACCCCAATAACCCTTGGATTCCGTGAAAGGACCATTTTTGTGTAGGTCTCTAGACTGAAAGCCATACTGACAGGCTCCTTCTGTGCTGTTGAAGCTTTGTGAAAGTGCCAGATTCTGTTGAATAATGTCTAAAATGCAGCGAGGCATTATCTCATTGATTTTGCTAGGGAAGAATAGAGCAGGATGGAACACTCCCTTCTCAATAGTAAAATTATGTAGCACTGCAAAAAGGGTAAAGCAGGAGTCGATGAGTCTGACTTGGGCTATCGGATAGTCTTTTGACTGGATAGGGAAGCTGTTTCTAAAGGAGAATTAGGCTCAAGATAGAGGTGTTTTTGATGGCTTCTCTAATGTCTACAACACATACATACACAGGTTTATTACCATTATATTCTCTTAACTCTCAAAATGACTTCTTGGGTCTTTTATAGACTGACTGTGCCTCTGGGGGAAAGGTAGAATGATGAGATGAGTAGAAAACATCCAATGCTTCTTAATACTCCCCCCATTCGATAAAGGGATGTTTTAAGAACCTACATAGAATAAGGCTAGCTGGGTCAGTGACTGTTTTTCTGTGTTAGTTTGAGTCCTTTGACTATCTCTTTTGCTTATGATTGTGAAACTAAATATAGATGTTGGGCTTCTGTCTCTCAGGGGGTGAAGAACAAGGCCAGTCTTCCCAACTTCCTTGACCACATCATTGCCTCAGTGGTAGAAAATAAAAAAACTTCTGATGCTGCAAAACGGGCCAGTAACCTCACCGACACCCAAAAAGAGGTGAAGGAGATGGTGATGGGACTGAATGTGCTGGACCCACATACCTCCCACTCATGGCTCTGTGATGGGAGGCTCCTGTGTCTCCATGACCCCAGCAACAAAAACAACTGGAAGATCTTTCGGGAGTGTTGGAAGCAAGGCCAGGTCAGTGTGAGCCTTGGGCCCACGGAAAACGTGGCCAGCTGGTTGTGGTTTGGGCCTGGCTGCTATTCCAGAGAATATCCAGTCTGTTTACCATATCTCAGGGAAATACTAGTGGGATTGAGAAAAGGTGGAGGGAGAGGGAGCCAGTGATAAAACAACCAGATTCTTGTAGGTAGTATTGCTTTTGGAGAAACTTTGATTACTACAAGCTCTGTGACACTCTTGAGTTCTGGAAAAGACCGTGGAAATTTTTGTGAAATTAGTGATCTGGCTTGGATATTGTCTTTGGAAAAGAAAGCATGTGGGAAGAGGGGAGGTGCAGAGTATGACACTTTACCAGGGAAATATTTCTTGGCTATACCAAGTATATGTTAAAACAGTCATTTATTTATACGTGTTTCAGATGCATAAAGCAGGGAAAGGGTGTGGGACTTCTGGAGTTACCCTTTACAAATAGGGAATGTTGCCAGAAGTTGATTGGGTTGGCGTTTGGCCTCCCACCTTTCTTTGGTATAGCAGTAGGTATCCAGAGCAACAGAAGCGATTTATCTGATTGGACCCGTGGGGTGGAGGAAAAGGTGATAATAGAGTGGAGGCAGTGCCTCGAAGCCTCCGATCACACAATAGAGATGTCAAGCTAAAGAACTCAGGAGGAGGAGGAAGAAATGTTACCAAGGATCCTCATTCCTGTTCCTCCTCAGCCCCAGGGGTTCACAGTGTTTTCCATGACCCTGCTGATCAAGGTATTTCTTTTCCACAGCCCGTCCTTGTTTCTGGGGTGCATAAGAAGCTCAAATCTGAACTTTGGAAGCCAGAAGCATTTAGTCAAGAATTTGGAGACCAGGATGTGGACCTAGTGAATTGTAGGAACTGCGCTATCATTTCTGATGTGAAAGTGCGTGACTTCTGGGATGGTTTCGAAATCATATGCAGTAAGTGGCTTTGAGGTCATATCCACTAAGTGCAGCCTGGGAAGAAAGCCAGCTCTCTGTCTTCCCAGTATTGCTCTTCAGCACAGCATGCCCCTGTAGAAACAGCCACAGAGGTCACTGAAGCATGGTGGGAAAATCTTGTCCTTGGGACTAGCCGCAACAGAAGCTCATCCAATGGAATAAATTCTTAGCCCTCAGTTTGTGGTCCAGCAAGTTTTGTTGTCACTGGCAAACAGTGGAGCCCCTTTTAGCCAGATGTGTATTGATCTCTGAAGCTGTGGGCAGGGGAAAAGTTATATATCTAGTCTACTATGGGGGACAGAACTGAAAATAAAAAAGCTAGTCTTCTCTGAGGTTGAGCATCAGGAGATTTCCCATCATAGTTTAGTGAGCCAGGACTAGTAAATGACTACTTTGTCTCTCACAGAACGGCTGAGGTCAGAAGATGGGCAACCAATGGTACTGAAGCTCAAAGACTGGCCTCCGGGGGAGGATTTCCGAGACATGATGCCTACAAGGTTAGCAAACTAAACCAAGCTAGGGGTCTGTCATGAGAGAAATAGTTATAAGGGATTAAGTTTTGAACATCACCAGAACACTGGCTACTAGGGTATGAATTCGACTTCCCATCGGTTTTGTTTGAGCAAATGTCCCCACCTGTGAGATCCTAGCTCCTTGAAGTATTAAAGTAAGTCAGCGGGACTTTAACTTAGTGGGCTTTTCTTCTGTAGCACAGTATGTCCTCTCCTCTCTCTTGCTCTTCTTTAGGTTTGAGGATCTTATGGAGAACCTCCCTCTACCAGAGTACACCAAGCGAGATGGAAGGCTGAATTTGGCTTCTAGACTGCCCAGCTATTTTGTACGGCCTGATTTGGGTCCCAAGATGTACAATGCCTATGGTATGAGGGGATAGACCCAGGGATGCCCTCTCCGACTCCTGTCATTAACAGCTAAAGAATGACTTGTGGGCAGTGAGGAGCCAGGAAGCATGTCTGGCCAGGAGCCAGTGTAGCAAGTGACTTTTTATTTATGGCAGTAATCTGGATATTACTGACAGGGTTTGGTTTTGTTTTTTTATTTTTTTCATAGCGATGCATGAACTTATATTTGTTCCCCCGGCAGGTGGAAAGTACCCTTTTAGAATTTCATATATATTAAATTCAAAAGACAATATTTTCTTATCTGTAAAATTGAAATTGTCATACGTAAAACACCTATTTGGTTTTTAAGTTGGAAAACACTATATAAATGTGAGTTGTTATTGTTAAAGAAATATGACTCAATTGTATGAAGAAGTTTGGATGGCAAGATACCCAGCGTGTCAGGGAATCCTAGTAATGGACGTCACAGGGGGAGGGAGGGAGGTCTTTGTAGATGTCACTGAGCCCAACCTTATTATCTTCTTAGCGTTAGATGGGAAAAGCGTGGTAGGAGGTTTGTTGTTTTTTTTTTGGTATGATTTGTTTTGTTTTGGTGGAAGCTGGTGGTTTAGGCAAAGAATTGGTTTGGAGCACTTACTGTGTTAGTGCTGTCTGTCCACTGTGTTAACCTGGTTAGGCGTAATTGCTGAAACGGACTGGAAAAGTTTGCAAGACAATAATTTCCTTGGAAACAATCTTCAAACAGAACCTCATTACCCATATGAAGCCATCCTAACACATGTTCTTGGCAAAGAATTTGTCTGGATTACTTAGAGTATCGGCTCTTCATCCTGATTTTCTTTTACCTTCAGGTTTAATCACTGCCGAAGACAGAAGAGTTGGTACAACAAACTTGCACTTAGATGTGTCTGATGCAGTTAATGTGATGGTGTACGTTGGGATCCCCATTGGGGAGGGAGCTCACGATGAAGGTAACATCCCCAAGACACATTCATTGACATACTGTCCTACGTTGCTTCAAGGTTGTAGCAAGTAGGGGCTGATTGGTGGCCCAGTAGAGAGGGCACTAGGCCTGCAAGCAGGAAGTCTGGAGTTCCAGTCCAGCTTTAGTCCCCTGGGCGAGTCGCTCAACATCTCTGTGCCTCAGTTTCCTCGTCTGTAAAATGGGGGTGGTAAGAGGACTTAACTCCGAGGGCTGTGGGAAGGACCAAATGACATCATGATTGTACAGTGTGTGGCGCATAGTGAACCCTACATGCGGTAACTGTTGTTATCATAATTAGCTATCATTATCAAGTTATTAATGATAGGAAACCTCTGATATCCCTTCCCTTGTTTTAAATCCCTGAGAATGTATAGATTATCGAGTGCACCCCCTCCAGCGCCACCGCGTCAGGATACAGACTTGAGACTAGATGAAAGCAGTGGCAGGCACCAGAACACCTTCCCAGTGGGGGGAGGGGCAGGGGGTCGGAACTGTCTTCCTTAAGAAGAGAGAAAGGGTCTGTCAGTGGGAGGTTTGACTTGTTCTCCCTAAAGGCTTGGTGATGGACTGCTTGGCATTGTGGTCCTCTGATCTTCTGATTTATCTTCTAAAGTTCTCCAGAAAGAAATTGAACTTGTGATTTTGCAGTCAGTGGGCTTCACTTTTTTTAGTCTGTGGCAAACAACTGACTGGGTCCGGCTGGCGGAAATCTCTTTACGATTTCTGTTTGCCCTTTCAGAGGTGCTGAAGACTATCGATGAGGGGGATGCCGATGAGGTGACGAAACAGCGGATTCATGAAGGGAATGAGAAGCCTGGAGCATTATGGCATATCTATGCAGCTAAAGATGCTGAGAAGATCCGGGAACTTCTCCGAAAGGTGGGGAGGTGTCTGCCAGCCCCTTTTCACATTCACAGAAAACGCTGAACTGAGCCTTTGGAACATGGCCTGGATTAGCCCTGCCGCTCACCTAGGATTTCTCAGGATATTAATCTTTTTGTGAACCTAATGTCTTGACATTTGTATTGTTGGCTCTGTCCCCTGACTGCTGCAACATATACATACTTTAAAATGCTTATGTTCTAGGCAGAGGTTGCTTCTTTGTGCCTTGTATTAAATGTCCACTTGACCTAAATTCCTGCCCACAAGATGTGGCAGAGTACTTTTTAGCCCAGGATTGTCTTAAACGCTGCTTCAGAATGTCAGGTGGCTCTGTAGGATGTGATTTCTGCCACTTTATGGCCCATCCACGTTTTTCTTTGTTGTCTGGCATTAGGTCGGAGAAGAGCAAGGTCAAGAAAATCCTCCAGATCATGACCCAATCCATGACCAAAGCTGGTACCTGGACCAGACCCTTCGTAAACGTCTCTATGAGGAGTACGGCGTTCAAGGCTGGGCGATTGTGCAGTTTCTGGGCGATGCTGTCTTTATACCTGCAGGAGCCCCTCACCAAGTAGGTGTAATGTTTTCTAGGCAGGAAAACATGGAATTTGAGGTAGTTGAAACCACACTGTCCTTTGACCATTGAAAATCTAAGAGGTTGAGCTCTGTAATATCTCTAACTCAACGGACACTCTGTAGCAGCTGTATTCTCTCTAGAAACCAGTTTCACCCACTGCTGCTTGTACTGTTCCAGTATAAAGAAGTCACCACTCTGTTTCTTGCGTGGTAAGGCAAGAGGTGAAGTGGCTAATGTTAGAACATTCCATTTCTCGCTGTGTGTTTCAATGCCTGTTACTTTCCCCGTACTTTTCTCAGGTTCATAATCTGTACAGTTGCATAAAAGTGGCAGAAGATTTTGTATCTCCTGAACACGTAAAGCACTGTTTCCGCTTGACCCAGGAGTTCAGACATCTGTCCAACACCCACACAAATCATGAGGACAAACTGCAGGTGATTATGAGTCCACACAGACGCACTTCCCATTTTCTGGGAGAACCCATAGAGGAATGTTCCAGGGGAGACTCTGGACTTTGGAAAGTTGTTGTCCTAGATCTGTCGAAACCACATTGCTCCAAGACTTTGTTTTTAGAGAGTACACTTACTTTTTCAGCCTAGTATCTTTTCGGGTATAGTTAGCCTTCACTCTACCTTAGGAGGCATTCTTGGTGCTAATAACTGTCTGAAATCTAGCTGCACCAACCAAATGGAAAGAGCATTTTACCAGATGGAGTGGGAGGGATCTTGCCTTGTGGAAAATGGGCCTCCTTGAAAACAGATTTTTTTTTTTAGGTATAAAATCCTCCAAGCCCTGACTATGAAAAAAAAGCCATGGTTAATCTCAGTGTCATCATTCAGGTGGCTCTTGAAGTGTGGCCATCCAAGAGATCCATCAGAAAATGGATCCTCAGGCACAGAGTTCCTGCTTCTCCCTTTAGAGCTCCAACTTCCTTGCCCGGCATTGGGTTCGGCATTGATTTGGTTTGTGTTGCCATATTTCTCGAGGCATCTAGGCAGCACATTGGGAGCCCTGGGCCTGGGATCAGAAGGATCTGAGTTCAAGTCCAGCTTCAGACACTAGCTGTCTGACCCTGGGCAAGTCACTTAACCCTGTTTGCCTCAGTTTCCTCATTTGTAAAATGAGCTGGAGAAATGGCAAACCACTCTAGTATCTTTGCCAAGAAAACCCCACATGTTGTCTTAAAGAGTCAGACATGACTGGGAAACTACCCAACTGAATTTCTTTTATCCTTCATGCCCTCCTTAAAATCTGAAATTAAAAGGTCAGAATTGTGGTACCTACAAGTGCATCTAGCTTTTCTCACATACAAATAATAAAGAATAAGGAAGTAAAATAGCTCTGGACTAGAAGCTCTTCCCCTGCCTACCAGACTGGCTTCACTTGCCTGTGGCTCGGTCACCACCAAAGTTCACCATCAGGTGGAGGTATCTTATTTGTTTGGAAATGAAGTCACCTTCAGCTCCGTGTTTTAAGAGAGTTCATTCTGATGCTGGGATCTCGTTCTGGAATGTCCCTTTAGATATTCTTGATAATGTTTCAGTTGGGGGGGCCGCAGGAGGGCTGGAATTTGAAAGGTATCTCGGTGGTATGTGGAACGACTAACAAGATGCTGTTACAGTTGGAGCACGGCACTCATTAGTCTTCACAGGGATAGGCAGGGACTGACTCTGTCCTTTTGATCTCCTAGGTGAAGAATATCATTTACCACGCAGTGAAGGATGCTGTTGGCACACTGAAGGCTCATGAATCCAAACTGGCGAGGTCTTAGTTGTGGCTAGTTTCCAAACCCTTGTGAAGCAGGCCTTTCACTCACAGTACTTACAGGGAACGGGCAAGGGTCTCTGCTGGAGCAGGGACCCCCTCACTGGGAGCCAGTGCGGTCAGTATTACAAACTCTCCAGCCACTGTTTTCTACGCTGCCTCAAACACTGATGGTTGAAACGGGAAAGTCGCACTGTTACACACACAATTCCAGACTTCAAGCCGAGGGTGCCACATCCCCCATCCTGCGGCCTTTTGGGAATCCAGATCACCTAAACACCACTGGGTTTTCCTGCATATTCTTGTGATTAGAGAGTCAAAACCAAGAATGTGGGCACTTTTTTCTCCTTTTTTTTCCTTTTCTTTCCTCATACCTAGTTAGTTGGGAATATGTTTGGAGGTGGGGGGATCTGATAGCAGGTACAGTAGGTGGCATTTGCCGAAGCGTGACCCATAGAAGCCTGACAGCATATCTCTGCGTGTGACCTTTTGTGTGACCCAGCCTGAGGAAGAGGGGTGAAGCTGTCCCCATACTCCCTCCCTTGTACACCGTAGACTTGCAGAACCCAGGGAGAACCCACTGCTTTTCCCAGGAGGCTCCAGGAATAGGAGAATTGTGTATTTAGTGAAAAACTAGGTTTGTAGTGAAACAGTTACTATTTCATGAAAGTAGATATTTTTAGAATTTTTGAAATACCACAACTGTTTTCCTGGATTATGAGGAAAGGCACATTACATTTAGTCTTCCTTTCAGTAAAATCTTTGAAGAGAAATGGTTTTTAGGAGTTAAATGTCCATGATAGCACAAAATGAGCCAAAGCAGAGCTCAAAAGAATTGGCTTTTTAGGGTTTCTTTCCTTTCTCCTCCTCCCATCCCAGCAGTCTCTACAGAGAGGGAACAGTCAACCAAGAATGAACTTGTGTCATGTCTGTGAGCTGTGGTGTGTGTGTCCCTGCACTGGTGACTCCGGGAGCCATTCCGCCTGTTACCAGCGTTCCCTTGGGACTCAGAATACAAAGAAAATTTAATTTCCAACATCAGGTTTTTGTCCAGAAATATTTCCAACGAAACTTTACAGCTCAGTGGAGTTTTATTCAGATTTCAATGTCAGCATTTGAAAGTGATGGATTTCATTGTCCCATGATAAGTACATCGGGAAGTGTATCTACCTTCTTTTCAGCTGTACTGTAGTGCCCCCTGCAGGCTTGTTTATATGTTCACAGTTACTTCATTTTTTAAAAAATAAAAGTCATTTACTGTAGAATACTTTTAATTTCATTTTCTGTATTTTCATTTTGTGAAGGGCTGGCTGGGGTTTCCATGTTCTTATTAAAATATAACAAATTTCTGTGGAGTGGACTAGCTTCTTATCCCCTGAACCCAGACCAGACTTTGGTTGCCGTTCTAGGTTAGGTCCCCTTTGGCTCTCTGGGCCTAGTACGCACCAGGAAGCTCACTGTGGCTTGGCCGCTTTTAGCCGGCGGCTTGGCCGGAGCGAGGCCAGATGCTCTTTTTCTAGTTTCTTTGGCATTTTATCCAAACGTAGTGAGAACTTCTAAGGGTAGGGTTTTTGTGCAGCTGGGGCAGAGGGCCCAGACCCCAGGCCAGATTGTAAACAACCGTGTTCTTTGCTTCTTACAAACGCTGCCTGGTGAACTCCCTGATCGCTCTAAGCCAGGCTGTGAAGCTCTGCAGTCTCCACCTTCTCTAAGAAAAGAGAGTCCGGTCGTACTTTTCCTAGTTAAACCCACGTTTGAAAATGGTGCGTTTGACAGACAAAAGCGGGAAATACTTTTCTGTGTGACTGTAAAGAAGCCCCCCAGCCGACCTTGGGGAAGAAGGGACCAGTACGAACCTTGATGCTTTGTGACCAGAGAGTGGAGTGAGAAAGGCAGGAAAATAGGTAGAAAAAGGCTTTATGAAGAGGGAGGTTTACTGGAGGGAGGGAGGGAGGGGTCATCGGGCTATCTCTCGGAAGGCCCTGAGGTACCAATTCGAGAGCATCTGAGACTCCAAGTGAACCTTTGGTTTGGGAGGTCGTGGAGATGGACAACGCTTAAACTCGGTGCTTTGAAGAGCAGGGCGGCAAGCTTGGGTGATGATGGAGGGCACCCGGGGGTGCAGGGACCCTTGGAGACGCACCACCTTTTTATAAAGACAAGAGGACCGGGAAGGACGAAGAAATCTGACAGTGTTACACCGGTGGGATCACCAGTGGTGCCAACGTGGTGCAGATGGGAAATAGAATGGAACCTGGCATTGTGCCGCTCGGGCCAAGGTTAGCGCCAGAGCCGGCCTACATCTTGGCTATAAATGTCTCAGTAATTGGGGCTGCCCCGTGGGAGCCGAGCCGCCGCAGCTCCCGGCCCCGCTCCTCCCTGCCCCGCTCCGCCACCCGCCTGCCCGAACCATGGCCTGACTCCTAGCCGGGACCTATCCCTCCGTCCCAGAATGTGCCCCTTGGGTTCCTTGGTGCCCGATCCCCGGCGTGGTCAGTGTTACACCCGCACACCCCGGGGGTACCTATGCGCGCAGGGGTCACGAACTGATGGGCCATAGGGTCATTGCTTCAGAAGTGGAGGGACTCGCGCAGGGTCACACGGGGCGTCCATGCCGGAGCGAAGCTCGAACCCAGACCCGGGAACCCCCACGCCCTTTTCCCGGACAAAGCTAGGTGTTTGGGGGTGCGACGGGGCCTGGCACGTAGTAGGTGTTTAATGAACGCTTGCTGCTGTCCTGGGGAGGTGGGGTACCGAGCATTCGGGCCCCGTACGTTTTCTGGGTGGCTGTGGCCCCACGGGGGGGAGGGGCGGGGATTTAGGCCGGAGCTTCTAGAGAGAGGAGAGGGGGCAGGGATGGAGAAAAGATGACTCCGAGGTCCGCAGATGGCCCCGGGCCGGGAAAGGAAGGGAGTCCGGAGTGACCGGACCAGAAACAGAGAGGGGCCCCGGGCTGGGCCGAGGTGGGGGTGATCCCGACGCTGGAAGGCCGCGGAGAGGGCGGCTCGGCCCGCACTGGGCTGGACCGGGCGGAGCAGGTGCGGGGAGGGGGAGGGGGGAGGGAAGGGGGAGGGGCGGCCGACGGCAGCGGCCTCCCCTTTAAGAGCCGCCGCCGCCCGCAGGCCCCGCGGTTGCTGCAGGAACCTCCCCTTTAACGGCCGCCGCTGCCCCGCTCGCCCTCTCGGGCTCCTCCATCCTCCGGCCCGGGGCCTCGGCCCGCGGACCCAGGCGCTCTCGGGGCGCACACCTGGCCGGGCCCAGCCATGGTGTCCTGGATCATCTCCCGCCTGGTGGTGTGAGTAGGGGCGGGGCGGGGGCGGAGGAGGGATGCGGGGTGGGGGGGGGGTAATTGGGGCAGGTGCGGCAGGGAGGCCGAGGAGGGGGCCCTTCAGGGATGACCGAGCCCTTCTCTTCCCGGGGTCCTCCACTTGGCCGAGGAGGCCCGGAGCATCTGCGCCCCCTCCCACGCCGGCCCCTCCCCCACGGCTCATCCCCACCGGGATGGAGCGTCCCCGGGGGCCGCGCCGCCTCTGGGCCATCCGATGGGGCACCCCGAACCACCCCCTCCCCCCCCCGAGCATCCCCCCAGCATCCCCGGGGGCCGCGCCATCTCTGGGCCCCTCTGATGGGGCTCCCCGAACCCCCGCCCCGAGCATCCCTGGGGGCCGCGCCGCCTCTGGGCCCCTCTGATGGGGCACCCCGAACCACCCCCCCCCGAGCATCCCCCCAGCATCCCCGGGCTCCGCGCCGCCTCTGGGCCATCCGATGGGGCACCCCGAACCACCCCCTCCCCCCCCGAGCATCCCCCCAGCATCCCCGGGGGCCGCGCCATCTCTGGGCCCCTCTGATGGGGCTCCCCGAACCCCCGCCCCGAGCATCCCCGCCGCCGGCCTTGCCCCCCCGCCTCCGTCTCTCCGGGCTGGGGTCGGTGCCGTTAGATGGGTGGAGACCCCCCCCCCCCCCAGCACCGACCCCCGGGCCCGCGGAGCTGGGAGCAGCGGGAGCGGCCGGGGGCTTCCCGGTGTGCGGAGGCGCGGAGGGCGGGGGAGCCGCCGCGGGAGAGCCCGGGCCGCGGTCTGGGAACAAGGGTCAGGTGAGGGAGGGGATCGGGGCCGGGTGGGAGGCGTGGGCAGACCGGAGCCGGGAGAGGCGGCGGGACCCAAGGGGAGTCTGAGGCCGGGGGATCGGGCGGCGCCCCGCGATCGTGCGCATGCTGGCCTCTCCGTGCGCTCTAAAGGGGGTCTGGGCGGCTAGTCCGGTGAGCGCGGCGGCGGGACGGGATCTCCGGGGAGATCGGGGCCTCCCCCGGGGCCTTCTGCCCTGAGCCCCACGTTATTCAGCAGTTTGGGGACACGGGGAGAGGCCGGGTCAGCTTCCTCAGTTTACCCAGCTGAGCCAGCCTTCTCCCCACCCCCACCCCCCAGGGAAGACGGGCCGCCCCAGATCTGGGGAAAGGGCTCAGCCTTCTGGAAGCCGGGGCATGGTGGGGTCTGCAGGGATGGTGGGTGTGAGGCAGAGGAACGTGGGCTTCGGAAGAGGAGTTTGCCTCTTTGATGTCCCACCGTCAGGATTCGAACCCCCATCGCCCGTGCCATTCTTCCTCTCTCCCCCGGGAATTGTGATTGACCAGGTCCAAGCAAGAAATCCCAACTCCCTCGGCTGTCCGCTAGGGACGGGAAGGAGCCGGGAGAATCGGGGTTCAGCCTAACAGCCAGGACCCACCTCTCAGCTACCCGCTGCCCCCGGAGCTAATCAGAAGCCTCCCGACCCCTGACGCGGAGCCTGGAGGGAAAGGGACAATCCAGACCCTAGAACAGTTGCTAGATCCCACCTCCCCTTTGGCCGGTGGCTTCTCCCCCCGCCCCTCCGCCATAGTCACTTGTTCTGACCCCACCTGCACTTTTCTTACTGGAGCGGTTCGCCATTGCCTTCTACGGCGCATTTTACAGATGAGGAAACCGAGGCACGCGGGGTAAAGGGACTAGCCCAGGGCCGCACAGCTAGTCAATATCTGAGGCCAGATTTGAACTTAGGAAGATGAGTCTTCCCGACTCTAGGTTCTCTCTCTCCGTTAGATAGATGGATGGATGGATGGATGTACACAGATGTGTGTGTGTGTGTGTGTGTGTGTGTGTGTGTATCTCCTTCTCCCTATCCCCGCCCCCAGGAAAAGGAGGTCACCTCACATCTGGGACAAAGGAAGGCTCCTGCGCCTTCCAGAACAGTTCAGGGGCTTCCCCTCCAGGTTCTAGGAACAAGATCACAGTAGAGCTGTGTGACAGACGCTGCGCTTCTTGCCCTTCCCTTACCTCCTGCCGTGGTTCCCGGTGTCTCAAGGCTTTCACACACATCCCTAATATACCCAGCCCACACCCGCTGATAACCGTCTTCTCTCCCAGCTTCCTCGGTCCCAGGTTCTCATGAGGCTAGAACAGCAGCCCCCTCCTGGCCCTTTGGTCCCACGGGCATCACCAGGGGCATGCCACTGTGGTTACCATTCATTAAGCAAGCATTAAGCACCTATCGTGTGCCAGTTACTGGGGATCATAGACAAAAATGGACCCTCAAGTTCAAGGAACCTCGTTATATTGAAGGGGAATAATGTGCAGAGATAGCTTAAGAGACGGGGACTGAGATTTCGGTGGCATACAAGAACTCTCAGGGGTGTAAACTCTCTCCGCCAGTGCAGGTTGGCACCTTTGCTCCAGTAACTTACATTTTAAAGAGTGGCCCAGAGTCACACGGCCATCATTACATGACATTGAATCTAGGCTCCTCAGCCACCTCTCTCTCCGCTGTGTCACAGTGCCTCTTGATACATAGAGAAACGAATATAACATACATACAAATTAAAGGCAAAGCAGTGGGGAGGGGGAAGGAGGCGCTGCAGTAATAGGTACTCCTTAGGAGGCCTCCTACCCTCCAGTCGTACCCTGGGATCATCTCAGGCCCTTTGACTGCAGGAAGGCATTGACTTCCAGTTCTCTCGAAGAGCTGGCTTAAGTCTTAAGACTTACCTTCCCTTCCCAGACAGTTCTCTGGGAAGGGCAGGGGTGGGCCGATAAATGTTTAACACCTGACTCTCCAAAAACAAAATAAAACCAAAAACCCTTAGAAAGGGTTTGTAAGGCACCCTTTCAAGTTCCATCTTCATTGTTAATGTTTTCTTCATCCCTTTATTAAGTCTAAACAACCAACAAGGCAATAAATCAAGCCCTGATTTGTGGTGTTTGCTAATTTCTGAGGTTATAAATACTCCCTGAAAATTCGACAATCAGCTCTGTGAGTCAATTCAAGCTGGCTTCAGCACATCTCTCCCGGGGGACTGAAGATGGATGCATTGGACTTATCCAACAGAAAAGGGCCCTTTGTGCCCTTTGGCCGCGGTGAACCGTTTGGGCTGGGAGCTGGGCTGAGGGGTACTCAGCTACTGAATGGGGCCTGTCTAGAAGGCAAGCCTGAACAGATTCACTGGCTTCTGGATAGGGAGTTGTGGACCAGAAAGGTGGGCAGCGACTCTGGCCCTGTTCTGAAGGACCTCAAACTGGCTCTTGGATCACCTCCTGGCATCCTCCCTCCTTCCACCTACCCAGGCCCAGAGAAATGTCGGTGCCTTTCCCCAGAAGCAGGGGCTCTCAACGTTGTTTCTGTCCTGTCCCGCTTTGGCAGTTTGGTGAGGCCTGTGTTTGTACATGCAGAGAATAATAGAGTTGCAAAGAAAACTGATCATGTTGAAATAGTTATCAAAGATTTTTTAAAACCCCCAATCTCATGGATCCTAGATTCAGAATCCCACCTCAGGTCTTTCTGCTCCCGTAGACTCGCCAGAAGCAGTGGGGAAGGGAAGGGCTTCGTGGTGATTGTCTTTGCCTCTCCCCAGGCTGATCTTTGGCACGCTGTACCCGGCCTACTCGTCCTATAAGGCCGTCAAGACAAAAAACGTGAAGGAATATGTGAGTGTGGGGGGCTGTCTGCCTCTGGGGGAGGGGGCTGGGGGAGGGGCACATGGGACCTGCGTGACTCCTCCCACACACGCCTCCTGCTGTGCCCACAGGTAAAGTGGATGATGTACTGGATCGTGTTTGCCTTCTTCACCACCGCCGAGACCCTCACCGACATCGTGCTGTCCTGGTAAGCCGCGCTCCCAAGCCCCCTCCCCGCCATTCTCACGTCAGAGAGCCCACACTCTCTGGGTCAGGCAGTCGATGGAGGCTGCAGAGTCTAGTCAGGAAATTGATCCGGAGCTCTCGTACCCTGTGCCCAGATCAGGCTCTCCTCTCCTGCCTTTTCTTATTATAGAAATAATGATGCCTCTCATGTTTGCATTAGCATTTGGTGCTTTTCAAAACCCTTTCAGGTCCTTCATTAGATCGTTATATGTGTCCTGAGAGATTCAGCAGGGAACGAATTATTACCCCCACTAGACAGGCAGAGATACTGAGATTCAGAGAGGATAAAGACTCGGAGGTGGCGCGTTACAATGGAAAAGAAGGAAAGAAGCGCGCATGTGCCGGCCACTGTGCCAAGCGCCTAACACATGCCTCGTTTAATCCTCCTAACAGAGGCAGGTGCCGTTGGTACTCTCGTTTACAGACGAGGAAACTGAGGCAACTTGCCCAGGGGTCACACACAGGTGCCTAAGGCTGGATTTGAACTCAGATCTTCTTGACTCCAGGCCACAAGACTATCCACTGGGCCATCTAGCAGCCTTTAGAAAGGATGTGAACGTGGAGTCCGATGATTGACTTGTACAGATCCCTGCTTTGGCAAGTCACTTAACGTCCCCAGGCCTCAGTTTTCCCATCTGTAAAACAAGGAGGTTGGACTCTGGGGCCCTCTCCAGGTCTAGGCATGTGATGGTGTGAAGCACAGAACCTCAGAACTCATGGATTCCAAGCCCTAGCTGGCCAAGAATCTCCTCCTTACGGCCTCCGTGAGAAACCTCGAATGATGGCAAAGCTCACCACCCCACTCCCAAGCATTAAATAAGCACTTACTGTATTTTAGGCACCATGCTGGCCACTGGGGATACAAAGAGAGGCAAATCCTGGCCCTGCTCTTAAGGAGCTCACAGTCTGATGGGGGAGACAGCATGCAAACAACTGTGTGCAGACAAGATATATCAGATAACTTGAAGGTGGTCATAGGGGGAAGCATTAGGATTAAGGCAGACTGGGAAAAGCTTCTCGCAGAAGGGGGGACTTTAGAAAGTGAAATTTGAAGAAACCCAGAGGAAGCCAGGAGATAAAATGATGAAGGAGAAGTTTCCAGGCATGGGAGCAGCTGGTGAAAATTCAGACAAAGGAGATGGAGTTTCTGCAAGAACAGCCAGGGGGTCAGGGTCGCTGGATCGCAGAGTGCATGGAGGGGAGTACGTTTTAAGAGAAATGGAAAAGTAGGAAGAGCTTTAAAAGCCAGAAAATTTTATATTTGAATTGGGAGGCAAGGGGTTAGCTGCCAGGGTGCAAGGCGTGTGTGTGTGTGTGTGTGTGTGTGTGTGTGTGTGTGTGTGTGAGAGAGAGAGAGAGAGAGAGAGGAGAGAGAGAGAGAGAGAGAGACCGACCCTGGGCTTTAGGAAGATCTGTTTGACACATGGCCTGGAGTGAATAGAGTTAAGTCAGGGAGGCCAACCAGTAGGGTACTGCAGTCATCCATGTGTGAGGTGATGGGGGCTTATAAGAAAGTGGTGGCAATGTCAGAGGAGAGAGAGGGGCACGTACTGGAGACATCACACAGGAGAAATCAACAGGCCTTGGCAACAGACTGACTATGGGAGGTAAGAGAGTAAGGAGTCACGGATGGCCCCTAGATTGTGAGCCTGGGGGGCTGATGAGATGACCGAGGGAGAAGAGAAGAAGGCCCAGGACAGACAGCCATGGTTAGTGGACATCAACTATCCAGCAAAGGGGCAGCCAAACAGGCAGCAGAGAACTAGGAGAGAAAAGTGTCGTAAAGCCTAGAGAAGAGAAGAGGTAAACCACAGTGCCTGGAGACCAAGAAGGAGAAGGATGGAGAACAGGCCGTCAGATTTGGTGCTTGTGAGACCATCGACAGCTTTGGAAAGAGAAGCTTGAGTTGAGCGATGAGCTCAGTCAGGGAACATTTATTAAGTGCCTACTGTGTGCTAGGTACTGTGTCGAGCTTTGGGGATACAAAAAGAGGCAAAAGACGGTCCCTGCCCTCAAGGAGCTCACCATGTTAGAAACAAGCCAGCAACAAAGTACAAACTAGCTATATAAGGGATAAATAGGGAACAAGGCCCTGGAATGAAGAGGGGTTAAGAAAGGCTTTCTGTGGAAGATAAGATTTTCGTTGGGACGTCAGTAGTCGGAACGGAGGAGAGAGAGCGTGTCAGGCGTTGGGACAGCCAGAGAAGGTGCTAGGACTGAGAGATGGAGCAGCTTGTTTTCAGAAGAGCCAGGAGGCCAGGGTCACCGGATCCAAGAGCATGTGATGGGGAGTGAGGGGTAAGCAGGCCAGAAAGGTGGAAAGGGGCCAGGAGGAGGGCTTCAAATGCCAAGCACCAACTCTGGAGATGATAAGGATCCACTGGAGTCAGCTGAGTAGGGGAGGACATGGTTGGATCTGTGCTTTAGGAAAGTCAATGAGGCAGCTTGAATGGAGGATGGACTGGAGAGAGGTAGATCCACCAGCTGGCTACTGCAGTAGTCCCGGCGTGAGGTGATGAGGGCCTGCCCTAGAGCGTATGAAGGACAGAAGGAGATGTATTAGAAAGATGTTATAAACAGATTGTATTGGGGAACAAGGTGGGGTGGAGGGGCAGGAAAGATGCCACGTTGTGAGCCTGAGGGACTGAGGGGATGGTGTTGCCCTTGATGGGAAAGGTTTAAGACAGAGTTGGGGAACCTGCAGTGTCAAGGCCACACGTGGCTCTCTAGGTCCTCAAGTGCAACCCTTTGACCGAGTCCAAATTTTACAGAATAAATCCTTTTATTAAGGAGATTTGTTCTGTGAAGTTTGGATTCAGTCAAAGGGCTGCACTTGAGGACCTAGAGGGCCACACATGGCCTCAAGGCCACAGGTTCCCACCCCTGGTTTAGGAGGAAAGATAAAGAGATCACTTTTGGGCGTGTTAAGTTTAAGATGTCTACTGACAGCTGGAGATGTGAGATTGGGCAGGACAGATAGATCTGAGAACCTTAGCACAGAGATGGTGGTGAGATCACTGAGCGAAGTAGTATGGAGAGAACAGAGAAGAGGGCCCAGGACGGAGCTCTTTGGGATACCTACGACAGAGGGTGACAATGTTGTTCATTCACTTCAGTTGTGTCTGACTTCATGACCTCATTGGGGGTTTTCTTGGCAGAGACACTGGAGTGGTTTGTTATTTCCTTCTCCAGCTCATTTTACACACGAGGAAACTGAGGCAAACATGTGACTTGCCCAGGGTCATACAGCTAGGAAGTGTCTGAGGCCAGATTTGAACTCAGGAAGAGGAGTCTTCCTGACTCCAGACCCAGTGCTCTCCCCACTTCACCACCTAGCGGCCCACAGGATGAGGAGGAGGATCCAACAAAGGAGACTGAGAAGGAATGGTGAGATGGTAGGAGGAGAACGAGTAAAAAATGATGTCCCCAAACTTAGAGAGAAGAGAAAACCAAGGAGGAGAGGATGATTAACATTGTCAGAGGCTGCAGAGAGGTCAAGGTGAATGAGGATTGAAAAAAGTCCATTGGGTTTGGCAGCTAAGAGATCTGTAGTAACTTTGGAGAGAGTGGTTTCAGTGGGATGCTGAGATCAGAAGCCAGATTTTAAGGGGTTAAGAAGAGAGCGAGAGAAGGGAAAGGAAGGCACCTGTTGTGCCTTTTAAGAGGAGTTTGCTCCAAAGGGCAGAAGAGATATAGGAAAATAATTGACAGGGATGGAAGGTTCAAGGGAGGGTTTTTTTCAGAATGGGGGGGGATACGTGGGCATGTTTATAGGCAGTAGGGAATGAGCCAGTTGAGAGGAAGAAATTGAAAATAAGTGAAAGAGTGAGGATGACAGAGGGAGCAATCTGTTGGAGGAAACAGAAGAGAATGGGATCTATTGACCAGATGCAGAGGTTCCCAAAGTGAGTGATATCCACCCCGTGGGGGGCGCTGGAATGATGGAGGGGGGCAGTAATAGCCTTGGGTACAATTGGGAGGTCTTGAATAAAAATAAGGGGGCAGTAAAAGCAGAAGGAAAGAAGAGAATTTTGAAAAGCCATTTGTACGTGTTTCATCTGTTGTGTAACAGTTAAAGTCATAGTGACTACATTATTTTCCAAATAAACACACAAAATGCAAGTTACAACCAATCGGTGGTCAAGTCTGCCAATGGGTCTTAACAAGCAAGTGTCAGCAGGCAAGTCTGTCACACATTGTCGGCAGGAATATGTGCGGGTAATGACTTGTTTACGATACAGTACTATACAGTTATATGATACAGTATTGCATCATCAAAATTGCAATGCAGGAAAACCCACAGATTTGCAATAAATTATTAAATTTAAGATGCAACATTTTTTTACATTTTATGTTTTTTTGAATGATTCATATTTCAAAAAAACATTAAAGGGTTAAAGAAAGTAGATTTTCAGGAGGGCACTGAGTAAATTTTTTTTTAAAAAGGGGGCAGTAGGCCAAATAAGTTTGGGAACCTCCAAGGTAGAGGGATTAACCTTGGTGAGGAGTAAGACCCCTTCACAATGTGAGGCAGGGGTGAAGGAGAAGAT
The DNA here is from genome assembly GCF_011100635.1 of Trichosurus vulpecula. Taxonomy (NCBI): domain Eukaryota; kingdom Metazoa; phylum Chordata; class Mammalia; order Diprotodontia; family Phalangeridae; genus Trichosurus; species Trichosurus vulpecula. Next base: position 2,666,861 of record NC_050575.1, on the reverse strand, counting down.
AGGGGGTGGTGGAAGGCATCATGAGATGAGGAAGAGGAGAGAGGGGAGGGGGTGGGGAGGGCATATGTCAAATAGCCTCGATTTTTTTTTCTGTAAAATATGAGGCAAATTTCTCAGCTGAGAGGATGGAGAAGGGGGAGCCATAGGAGGTTTGAGGAGGGATAAAAAGTTTGGAAGCGTTGCTGTGGAGAGTAAAATACTGAGTTGATGAGGAAGGTGCTGTGACATTGCCTGGTGGCTGAGTTACGTAACTGAGGTTGCGTAACATAAATTTGTAATAGACCCAGTCAGAACAGTTACATGATTGTCTCCTTCTCAGTTCAGCAGCACACGTTCAGAAGCAAAGGTGGTGGATGGTGAAGTGATCTAAGGTTGAGGTTCGGAGGGCACGATTTTCAGAATGATAAGGATGCTTGGGAAGCAAGGGGAAAGGACAGTGTAGAGCTGAATTTGTTCACTAAGGGATCAAAGTGAGGAAAAGAGGAGGGAGTGGCTAGTGCAGGGGAGATGACTTAGGAGAGAATTGAGGAGGGGTCAAGGAATGGAGGTGAGAGTGTGAATGAAGAGTAGGGTTCTGTAAGGGAAGGGAGAGGTGGAAAGCCCGTAGATTATAGGGGTGGTACATTTATGGAAGTGGGTAAGATCAAGGGTAGGAACATCTTTGTGTATGGCCAAGGCGGGGTGGAGGAGTAGGTCTTGAGAAGTGAGTAGGTTAAGGAACTGAGGGGTTAGGGTGTTTGAGGGAGAGTCAGAGTGCGTGCTGCAGTCTCCTAGTATGAGGGCGAGAGAAAGGGTGTGGGCCGTGTCCAGAATTCATGGAGAAAGGAAGAGGAGTAACCTAGAGACAGCAGTTACTAGGATTTTGGTCGGGCGACAGGGATGAATAGCAAGGAGTGGCCCGGCCCCGCTGCCATAGCCAGTGAGCTGAGAAGAATGAAAGCAGTCCCAGCCAGCGCTGGAAAGGGTGGCTGCGAAGGCTGCGTCATCGGGGGAAGCCAGACTCCAGGAGCAGCTAAAAGGTGGAAGGACTGGGGGAGGTGAAGATTTGGGATAAAGGGAAGTTTGTTGCCAATGCAATAGGCATTCCGGAGAGCATAGTGAAAGGGGAGGGTAGGATCTGTTTGGAACTTTGGGGTAGGAGGGTTGAGGGGGATGGGAACAAAGACTTGGCTGGTGAGGACTGGGGTTAGAATGATGACCTACAGGGGTTCAGAATCACTGAAGTTTGAGTTGTATGGGACAGAATTTTTAAATAATGGGAGAGACATCTTTAAGAAAAACAAAGTAAATTTATTCTACAAACCTTGCAAGATTTGGGCACACCTCCATAATGGAGGAGGCAAGGTAAAAGGGAACCTGCCTTAATTTATAGTCTTAATGAAAAAGATTCCCACCCACCTCTATCCCTTCTCACCATTGGCTGGGGGGTGGGCTTACAGTCTAGGCGCGAAAACTACACAGAGGACCAAGATTGATCAGGTTCGTTCAGGTTTTTCCCTATCAGAACTCAACTGCCAAGGTGGCATCTGAAAGTCTAGGAGAAAAAATGGGTTGGGGGAAGGAGAGACCTTTCCTGGAGCAGAGAACAAATAGCTCACAGGAAGTTCATTATCTTCTAACATCAGAGAGGGGGGTGGGAAGGGCATGCTTTCCAAAATTACAAGGCCAAATCCCAAAACCTCTCCATTAAACACACCCTGTGAAGTCTTCACAATTATCCGTCCCATTCAGTGTTGAATGATGAGGTCAGAAGCCAGAGTGAAGGGAGTTAAGAAAAGAGTGAGAGGAAAGGAAACGGAGGCATCAGTTGCAGACCACTTTCCCAAGAAGTCTGGCCATGAGCAAGAGGAGAAAGGTGACATCAAGTGAGGGGTTCTGAGCAGGGAATGAGACGGGGAGAGATTGAAGGTTAATGAGAGAGGGGATGGCCCAGAGAGCAATCTGCTGAAGAAGACAGGAAGAAACGGATCACCTGTGCCTGGAGAAGGGACATGAGATGGGGATGGAGGAGGAGATAATGGCAGGAGGCCACCATTTGAGACGAGGAAGTGGGGAGATGAGGGAACTCAGGGGGTGGGTGGAAGGGGACCGTGTGAGGTTTGAGAAGTGGGCCCGGTGGAGTTTATGTAACATAGACTTGTCGTGGACCCGTCAGCATGCTCTCATGGTTTTCTCTAGCTTAATTCAGCAGCATATGAATAGAAATGAAGGCCCCGATGGTGGGAGTAATTCGAGGGAAAGTCTTGGTAGGGCAAAGTCTGCAATAGGAGAAAGTGGAAAGGGCCTGGAGAGACGAGGACCGTATAAAGTTGAACTGGTTCACCAAGGAATCGAGACAGGGAAGGGAGGAGAGTGTAGTGGTGATCGCCTAGGACAGGCCTGAGAGGTGGGGGGGCTAGGGGGGGAAGGCCTAAGGCAGCCCATTGTTCCTTGGGGCAGCCTTAATTGTTTTTGTTTTGTTTTGCTTTTGGAGGGGGGAAGGCAGGGCAATTGGGGTTAAGTGACTTGCCCAAGGTCACACAGCTAGTAAATGTGTCAAGTGTCTGAGGCCACATTTGCACTCAGGTCCTCCTGACTCCTGACTATTAATAAAAATAGCTAGCATTTATAAAAGGTTTTGAGATTTGCAAAATACTTGACATATGTAATTTTACTTGAGTCTCCCAAAACCCTGAGAGGCGGGTCATGTTCTCATCCTCCTTTTACAGATGGAGAAACGAGGTCTGAGAAAGGCAGCCAGGCTCACACACGGACTAAGCATCTGAGTCAGGATTTGAACTCGAATCTTCCCCACCTTTCCCTTTGCACCCTCTACCCACTGCTCCCAGTTCTGCCTTCTGAGGCCCAATGAAACTAGTCCAATGTCTCCCTTTCCTGACAGTCGTTCAGATGCTTGAAGAGTGCTCGCCCAAGGTCACTTGGCCATTGGTGATGGACCCTCATCCGTGGCTTTCTCCCTTGTCAACATCTTAATGCATTTCTTGGCCTTTTCCCAGGTTCCCTTTCTACTTTGAGCTGAAAATCGCCTTTGTGATCTGGTTGCTGTCCCCGTATACCAAGGGCTCCAGTGTGCTCTATCGAAAGTTTGTACATCCTACGCTCTCCAACAAGGAAAAGGTTTGGCCCCTGCTGACCCTCCCTTCCGCCTTTCAGCCCCAGGGACCTTTTCTCCCAAATCATTGTCCAAGGGGGGAGGGAGAAAGAAGGGGCTCATCATCTCCAGGTGCTGCTGCCCTGGACCAGCAGCCTCGGGGGACTGAGGTACCCAGGGTGGGCAGGCAGGCAGTGCCCAGGCTCTCCTGTAGGGCTCCCAGACACTGCCACCTGGGGGGGGCTTGGAGGGAAGGGCTCCATAACTTGAGATCAGAGGGGGCTCGACTCCTCACTCCATCCTCCTCCCCTGCCACAGGAAATTGATGAATACATCACTCAGGCCCGGGACAAGAGCTATGAGACCATGATGAGGGTGGGCAAAAGGGGCTTGAACCTGGCAGCCAATGCTGCGGTCACTGCGGCTACCAAGGTAACAGGGCCCAGGGTCAGGGTGTGGGCTCTTGGGGCTTCTACCACCCTCCCTTTGCAGATGGGGCTTCAGAAGGACATCTGCCCCCTTTCTCCACAATGTCTCACAAGGACCATCAGCCCAACCCTCATCCTCCTCTCCCTCTTGGTTCTCTGAGGGAAGCCCATCTTCTGTGGTCCTCACTGGGCAGGAGGAGGTTTTCGCTCCTTGAGCATATGTGTCTCACCTGCCCAGGGCCAGGGAGTGTTGTCAGAAAAGCTAAGAAGCTTCAGCATGCAAGACCTGACCCTGATCCGAGATGATGAAGCCTTGCCCCTGCATGGCCCTGATGGCCGCCTCCGACCCTCAGCCGGTGGCCTCCTGGACCCCATTGAAGACTTAGGTACCTGGCAGGGCTGGAAAGAGATGGGGGGTGGAATAAGGGGAATAGCACCCAGGACATGGAGGGACCCCCCAAGCCAGAGAAGAGGAAGAAAGAGGCTGGAGTAGATGAGTATCATCTCTGTAGGGGCACCCAGAACAATGCCTTGGTTTTCCTTAGCTCCCCAGTGGCCTGTCTCCACATCTTTCCCCTTGCTTCTAGCCTTACTCTGCTTCTCCCCAGGGGATGACCCTGGCCTGAGCCTTCGGTCCTCAAGTGGGAGCCAGTCAGACACACGAACAGAGGCCTCTGAGGATGACATGGGGGACAAGAACCCTAAGCGTGTCAAGTCAATCAAGAAAGTGCCAAAAGCTGAGGTGAGGCCCAAGGACCTTTGCCTGCCCGGCCCCCCCCCCAGCTCCTTCCCTATAGCCCCACCCCACTGGGCTTTCTGACTTCAGGTGAGGTTCTTGCATGGAGCAAGGGGAAAGGGAAAAGGTGATGAAGTATTTCAAAGGGGATCCTCCCTTCCAAGCACTAAACCCCATCCCCTCCCCTACAGCCAATCCCCAAGACGCTGAAGACCCGCCCTAAGAAGAAGCCCATGAGTGGGGGAGAGTCGGCCTGATGTGAGCCTTTCCCACCCCCCCCACCTCTGCGCAAAGACCCTGACGGGGGGAGCCGTGTACAGAACTGCTGCTGCTTCCTAGATTGAGGGGTCCCCAGGGCCAAGGCCACTCCTGGGGCTTCCTATCCTCAGGCATACCCTCCATGGGAGCAGCCCCTGCCCCCACCCCCTTCTCTCACCAAAACGGGAGGTGCTGCCTCTGGGGTCTCCTGGTGAGGTGTCTGGCCAGGGTTGGGTGGGCAGATATGAGGTCTGGGAGGTGCTTAGAGTAAGCTGACTGGAGCCAGGCATTTTCTTGCTTTGGACCGCTGGTCTGGGAACACATGGGCCAAGGTTAGGGATGGGGGGTGGAGGAGGTTGTTATGTCCATGGAAGAACTGCCCCCTGGAATAGCAGTATTTGGGCCTTTTTGGTTGGAGGCTTGGGGTGTGTGTGTGTGTGTGTGTGTGTGTGTGTGTGTGTGTGTGTGTGTGTGTGTGTGTAAGAAGGGTCCTGAGGACAAAGCCATTAGAGCATCTCTCCTTTGTCTTTGTCCATCAGCCTTCCTTCTTGAGTAGCCTCCCCCACTCTAGCCCACTGAGTGCCTTGCTGGATGCCATGGCATGCCATGGGGGAAGGGGCTAAGGGCCAGAGGGTTCCTCCAGCCTCACCTCCTTCTATTCTACCCGCTTCACCCATTCCTTTTTTTTTTTATCAGATCTTGGCTGCCCCATATCCTCTTGCTGAAAAATGGGCTGATGGGCTAAGCCCCCCACCCACTAAGTGTAGGCCCCTAGAAGGCTTCTCCTCCCCCAGGGAAAGTGGAGGGAATGAGAACGCTGGGACCGTGTTGCCTCCACATTGAAAGGGCTTAGAAGGAGCAGTTTCCCATGGAAAGGCCAAAATCACTGTAGCCAGGATTTGGAGTGGGGTGGGGGGAGGGGGAGACCAGGCCTACCTGGATCAACACTTTCCTCCGCTCTCCTCCCAGAGGCCATTTCCTTAAATAATCCCTCTTTTCCTCTCCCTTCCCCTCTTAACTTTCCTGCTCCCCCAGCTTCTGTTCTTCTGGTTCCAAGGATGAGGGTGGGGGGCGGGGAGAAGAGTCCCTTGGGATGTTTGAAGCAAAACAGACTGACTTGGGCAATGGGTGGGGGGGGGGAGGATGGGAAACGGCTTCTATGAGTGAACATGTGAAACAGTAAGTGTGGTGTGTGTGAGCGAGTGTGTGAGTGTGAGTGTGTGTGTGTGTGTGTGTGAGAGAGAGAGAGAGAGGTGTTTTCAGTGGGGAACTTTCCTTGGGAAGCCAGGCATGAGGCAGGACAAAGTATGTGTTTTTGCCAGGACACATGCATGTCCCAGCTACGGAGTCTCATCCCCTGGGCTAGGAAGGAGAGGAAGGCACTTGGGTTGTTGCTCCTCGGGTCTGTCTTTACCTCTGGGTCTCTTGGTCTTAGTCAATGTCTTTGTGTCTCTGTGCATGTGTCCCCACGTTCCCTACTCCCCTCCATCCCTACTGCTCCCAGGGCTGGGGCCGGCCACCCAGTCGATGCGCCCAGGGCTCTAAGAATTCCTGTGCTAGTTGCCATCAGCCCTACTCTCACTTTCCACACCCCATCCTGCAGCTGCCCCAGGCTCCAGCTCCTGTTCGCCGTAGGAGAATTGTGAGGTCCGGATGGGGATGGTGGGAGGCACTCCCCAAGCTCTGGTCCTCACTTCCCCTCCCATCCCTCTGCAAGCCCATTCCTGTCTGGGCCTTACCAGGAAGGAGAGAGCAGAGAGAAGGGATTCCTGGGGACCCCCCTCCACGGAAGGAGCTGCTGATGGGAACAGGACTGGGATTGGGGGGTCTCTCCCTTCCCTCCTTCTCCACCCTTGCCTTTAGCTCCTGTCTTTCCTCCTCCCCCAGCAGTGATTACACTGAACTGACCCCAGGCCGGAGGATTTAAAAAATTCTGTCCTAGGTCTTTGAAAAGTGGAATGGATCGGGGAACATGTGCACATGTGTGTGTGTGTGTATATCTTTGTGTGTGTGCATGTGTGTGCTGTGCATTGGGGGAAGTGAGGAAAGGGAAAGCTTGGACCCTGGGCCGGGGGATGATCCAATAAACTAAAATTCGGCCACCCTGTTGTCTCTCTGTTCCCCAGCCCAAATGGGAGTGAGGTGGGGTCAGGCTTGTCCTGTACTGGGTCTGGCTGGTAAGGAGTCATCACTGCCTCCTCAGGCAGGTAGCCCAGATGAGAGAAGAGGGGAGCCAGCGCTAGTCCCCAACCAAACACTGCAAGATTAGAAAGTCAGCAGAAGAATTGGGGAGAGGTAGGCCCAGAGTCAGCTCTTCCCCAAGACGATAACAGACGTTAATCTATGGGGCCATGTTTGATTGGGTTCCCTGACCTCCAGCAAGAACAGGAGGACCTGAGCCTCCTGGTCCGTGTCACTGACCAAGCAGAACCCAAGGAGGAGTGCGGCGGAGTCCGTGTCCTTGAAGGTGGTTGGGACGCATGTAAGAGGTGATCCACTTGTTCTCCCCATCTCCTGAGGCCTAGAGAGCTCACAGGACGGATTCCAGCTAGACACTGGGAGAACTATTCGGAATGAAGGCCGGGGATCGAAGTGGTCTCTCCTCGGAGGCCAATGTCCTGAAGCCAAAGTTGGGCATAGATAAGAGGACAGGCCCAGACTAGTGCCAGAGGCAGCCCTTTGGCTTAGGCCTCGCTACGCCCCTCCCCCAGTGGGGAGACAATGTGGAGGGAGGCCAGGAGGACAGGCCTGGCAGGGGCAGTGCTGAGTCAGCACGGCTCTGCAACGGCTACAGCTGGAATTCTGAGAACAAAGATCAAAACCCCTGGGAGGCCCCACTGGGGGAGGGGATTCAAAATCAGGCCCCAGGGCCAAGGAAGGCAGGGCCTCGATGTCCATTCTGGGACATGGAGGGATGAAAGAGAGAGACTGAGGGGAAATGAGCCCAGGGACACCTAAAGAGCCAGAGACAGGTGAAGAATGAGGTCCAGAGAGAAGAAATGGTGAGAAAGGTTGTTGAGAAGGTGTAGGCCCCAGCTGATAGGGAGATGGGGAGGGGTAGGCAATGCCAGAGGGCTAGTGGGAGCACTGAAGGCCCCTGCCAAGGACGGGAGATATCTGAAGAGAATGGCCCTCTGCCTATGGAGTCAGACAGAGGGGAAGAGAGCACTGGGACTGGGGCCAGGGGCAGGGCAAGTCAGGAACAGGTCCAGACGGAGTCTAGCTCCACTGTGCTGTAGAGTAACCCCAAAAGAGAGAGGAGGAAGAAACCGGAGCAGCTGGGAAGGGGGAAGAGCTAGAGAAGAAAGATGGGGAGAAGGGAGTCAGGTCCTGAGGGTGGGGGCCCAGGTGGAGGAGGGAATTGTTCTGGGAAATGGACTTTAGCAGCAAAGAAACTCATTGAAGTGGGAGCCAGAGTTAACCTAGGAATAGGGGAACATTCCAAACAGGTCTTGGGGCTTTGTTTGGTCTAAAGGGGATAAAGAATGAGGATGGTCAGTGTCTGAGAGCAGGCAGAGTGACAGAAGGAGCAGCTATGTGGTGTGGTGGGTAGAGTGCCAGGTCCAGGGTCAGGAAGACTCATCTTGATTACAGACAAGGCCTCAGACTCTTCCTAGCTGTGTGACCCTGGGCCTGGCACTTCACCCTGTTTGCCTCAGTTTCCTTGTCTGTAAAATGAGCCGGAGAAGGAAATGGCAAACCACTCCAGTATCTTTGCCAAGAAAACCCCAAACAAGGGTCACGAAGAGTCAGACACGTCCAAAACAACTGAAAACAACAGCGACAGAGAGACACAGGAAATGAGAAGACAACCAGGCCCTGTAGCGGGGCCAAAAGGGCCCCCTTCCCAAGGAGTTTGGCACGCTCTGCCCAGATGAGGCCCTTTTCACTATCACCACACAGATTCATAGTAAGAGGCAGCACCATCTCCCCCAGATGCCTGCACAGCAGGACCAGGCAGAGGGCATTGGAGGACAGAGGAGAAACAGAAAACAGCTCCAGAAATCCTTCGCAAGGCCTCCCTGAATCAGCCCTGACCCAACATCATGGGCGTGTTAATGGCCAAGCTTCCTGGGTCATTTACAATGGGCAGAGGGGCATCTCGCATAGGTTATGCTGAAAGGAATTGGGGAAACCCTTTGGAGACGAGTTGATAGAAGAAACTCCCTTTGGAACTTCCACATCAAACCAGGTTCATGCAGGCCATTCCCTTCTCCCTGTGCCCCTCTCTCACGTCAGAGGCATAAGGTGGGGCCGGGGAACAGGTATCATTCCCCTTCTGACAGGTCCCCAGAGAGGGAGAGGCCTTGACCTTTGTTACAGCCACCAAAGGACGATCGCAGGAAGTCCTTTCCTGTCTAACCTGACTCCCTCTTCAGGGTCTGTCCCCGTGATGGCGGATGAGAAATGACGTCGTCTTTACTCTCCAAGTGTTTGTTTCTTGCTATGAGTACCAGGGTTTTCCTTGTCAGAACGAGCAAATCTAGGCTGCCAGGCACATCTGTCCATTGCCATGGAAACGCCCAGGGCTTCTAGAAGTACGGCCTTGTTCCCAGGCTATTAGTGCAGTGAGGGAAAAGATAAATGGGGGTTGTTTGGAAGACGCTAGAAAGAAGCCTCTGGCTCTGGCCAATCCGTCCTCGCTCCTCCTCCCAGCCCCGGCCCACCCTCTCTTCCCTGGGCAGATAGCAGCAAGGAGGCGAGAGCAAGCTGACCGTGAGGGTGCAGCCAGTAGGAATCCAGTTGGGTCCCAAGCTCAGGCATACCCTGAGATCATGCTCAGGGGCCCAAGGAAGACAAGGTGAGAGATAGCTAAGGCCTGTCTGTGCCGCTTCCCCCAGTCTGAGACCCCGTCCTCCACCGTGACACTTCTAGGCCTGTATCAGTGCCCGCTGATGCCCAGCCCTGGAAGGGTCCAAACACTGGGCAAACACTCCTCAGTTGGGATTTCCAGGCTGCGAAGTCAGAGGGAAGCCAGCAAGATCTCAGAACCCGGGTTCGATTCTAACGTTGCTGCCTGGAGCTGGGGTCCTGGCACTGCCCCCATATGGTCCTGAGCTGCTGGGAAACAAGTAACGGGGAGATGGAGAAAAGAGACCTCATCTAGGCCAAGAGAAGGATCTGGACAATGCAGACAAGCGGAGCCCCTGATCCCAGGCAGGAAGACCCCGTTCCCCATCGTACCCTCCTCTTCTTAAAGGCACAGAGAAACATGAGGTCACAGCTGACTTCCGTGACCAGGTCTCTAACCCCCAACTATCTCTGGATGAATGAAGCCCAAGCCCCTCGCCTGGGGTTTGTCCTCTGTGGAAACAGAACAGGCACATCTGACCTCTGTGACGCTCCAGATTAGGAGACGACGACTCTTCCCCCACCCTACCCACGCCCAGTCTAGCCTGACCTGGCCTGGGATGGGCCAACCCTGGCCAGGTCGCCTGCTGGGTGACCACCTCCTGGCCTTCCTCTCCCCCCTCCCCAGGTTTGCATTCCCATTCTGCCCAGGAGTCAGAGCCCACCTGTACTAATGTGGAAAGTCCACTAGGTGGCGCTGCTTCCCCCTCTATGCTTTTCCCGAGGGCCTCCAGACCACAGGTGTCCAGATTTCTCATCCCAAGATAGAAGAATGGTCTTGTCTTTCAGTGTAAACCTGTGGAAGGGTTCCTCAACCTTTGCCCCAACTTACACAGGACAAGATATGGCAGGAAAGACGGCTTCTCTGAAGAGCAGCCTTCCCTGTCAGGAAGCTAGGGACGACAGGGGTGGGCAATCTGCGGCCTTGAGGTCCTCAAGTGCGGACCTTTGACTGACTTGAGAGCTGCACTTGAGGACCTAGAGGGCCACATGTGGCCTCGAGGCTGCAGGTTCACTGTCACTGGACAGAGATTCTCTCTTAGGATAGCTCCCACCGTGGGGCAGCTAGGTGGTGCAGTGAATAGAGCACCAGCCCTGGAGTCAGGAGGACCTGAGTTCAAATCCAGCCTCAGACACTTACTAGCGGTGTGACCTTGGACAAGTCACTTAACCCCGATTGTCTCACCTCACCCTTCAAAAAAAACAAACAAACAAACACATGCACGCCAAAAGAAAAAAAGAACAGCTCTTACCTTGTCCCCAGCCCCCCCAACCCAGCGGAGCTCCTCCAACTCGTATTTCTCCTGTTTGATCACTCTCCACGTCAGAGATTTTGGGGAGGAGGTTTTTTTCTGAGGAGCTCCTAGTGAGGAATTCCCCTTCACAAATGCAGATTGCCACCCTTTCTGTAACTTCTGGTCTTAGAGTAGCCTGTGGTCACATAGCTAGTATATGCCAAAGGCAGAATTTGAACCCAGGCCTTCTTGACTCAGCTCTCTCTCCACTATAATTTGTAATGGGGAAGCAAGGCTGGCCCCTGCGTCTCCCCTTCCCTCTGACCCATACTGGCCATGAGACCCTGGGAAAGTCATAAACCCTCAGCGCCCCTCCAAGACTACTCTAAGAGCTATGGGTCTCTGCATTGGTAGGACTAGTGCCTCACCAGGTGCCCTGTACACCGATGAAATCATAGGACCATCGGTCCAGTTTAAAACAATTATACATATATGCATGTCTGCTCAAAAAACGGCAATGGCCGAGGTGCCCTTAGAAACTCTGCCAGAGCAAGGAATAGTTTACCAGTCACATCTGCGGAAAAAGGAAGAATTTATGACCAAACGAGACAGAGAACATTATGAAATATAGAATGGGTAATTTTGATTACATTAAATTGAAAAGGGTTTGTACGAACAAAACACACAGAACCAAGATTAGAAGGACAGCAGAAAGCTGGGAAACAATTTTTCCAGCCAGCATTTCTGATAAAGGTCTCATTTTGCAAACACATAGAGAACTGAGTCAAATGTACAAGAGTACAAGTCATTCCCCAATTGATAAATGGTCAAAGGATACGAACAAGTAGTTTTCAGAGGAAGAAATTAAAGCTATCTATAGTCACATGAAAAATGACCTAAATCACTATTGATTAGAGAAATGCAAATCAAAACAACTTTGAGGTACCACCTCACACCTATCAGATTGGCTAACATGACAAAACAGGAAAATGATAAATGTTGGAGAAGATGCAGGAAAATTGGAACACTAATGCATTGTTGGTAGAGTTGTGAACTGATCCAACCATTCTAGAGAGCAATTTGGAATTATGCCCAAAGGATGACCAAACTGTCCATACCCTTTGATCCACCAACACCACTGCTAGGTCTCCATCCTAAAGAGATCATAAAAAAGGGGAAAGGACCCACACGTACAAAGATATTTATAGCAGCTCTTTTTGTGATGACAAAGAATTGGAAATTGAGGGGATGCCTATCCATTGGGGAATGGTTGAACAAGCTGTGGTATGTGAATGTAATGGAATACTATTGTGCTGTAAGAAATGAGGAACAGGCTGATTTCAGAAAAGCCTGGAAAGACCTACATGAACTGATGCTGAGTGAAGTGAGCAGAACCAGGAGAATGTTGTTCACAGCGGCAGAAACATTGTGCCAGATTAACTTTGATAGACTTAGCTCTTCTCATCGATAGAATGATCTAAGATAGCTCCAAAAGACTCATGATGGAAAATGCTACCCACATTCAGAGAAAGAACTATGGAGTCTGAATGCAGATTGAAGCAAACCACTTTCACTTTGTTTGGGTTTTTTTCTTTCTTGTGGTTTTTCCCTTTTGTTCTGATTCCTCTCTCACAACACAGCTAATGAGGAAACGTGTCTAACATAATTGTACAAGTGTAACCTATGTCAGATTGCTTGCTGTCTTGGGGAGGGGAGAGAATAATGTAGAACTCGAAATTTTAGAAAAATGAACGTCGAAAACTATCTTTATACATAATCGGAAAAAATAAAACACAAAGTGGGGGGAGAAGGAGGACCACTAACCCTTACATAAGCTTCTCTTAGGGTCACATGCTGACTTCGTTGTAAAAATGTCTTCTTAGCTTTGATACTGTATTTTTAGTTATTATGTTAATACTTCCCAATCACCTTTTCATCTGATTCGGGCGTGCTGTAGGCCATACGTGTGAGACCTCTGATTTGGAGTACTCAGGACTTCCAACACACCCATGATCCCATAACCAGCATGTGTCAAAGGCAGGTCAATTGGTCCGGCTCTCTATCCACTACACCACAAAAACCTTAAAGCACCATGCAAACAGCCTTATTGTTACCATTAAAAAAAAGAAAAGGACTTCTCTGCCCCTCCCGAGGTGGCACATTCTCAGATTATGAAGGTGGCTAGCCACTGTCAACAGAGCGAGAGCTGTCTTTGGTGGAGGGGGAAACAGGCACCCCAGGACGCGAGTGCTACCCTCCAATCCCATGTGAGGCCTCCAGAAATGGCAGTAAAATTGTACTATGTGCCAAGTCTCAGAACCCGTACGTAAACTGGCAGGCGGGCATTGAAGTCTGCTCAGTGTACTTCGAGCCTCAGTGGCACCCCTCCCCATGACTCATTCCAGAGGAGATAAGGATGTCGGTGATCATGACAGAGGCAGGTTAAGCCCAGGAAACCTCCAGCCTAGAGCTGCAGGCCCTCTAATCAAAGAGCCAGGGCTGTTGACTCAAAACCATCCCCAGGTTCTGTATCTCCTCAGCATCATGTTCCTACATTGTCAAAAAGCACGTAACCCAAGGGGCTATGCACCTTTTCCTCCCTGCCTGTCTCCTTTCTAGTGGTTCTACAGCCCCTGCTCCTCTTCCTCCCACGGCCCTCCATCGCTGCCCCCCTTCTTGCCAGAGCTTCTCCTGAGAACCAGCCCTGGTCAAAATTCGGACTATGCAGACTGCTCCCTCTTGTCCTTTATTCACTGACATCTCATCTGATGCCCTCCCAACAACCTGTGAGGTAATATTATCCACATTTTGCAGATAAAGAAACTGCGGCTTAGGAAGACTTGCTCATGTTAGCAAGTGTGAGTGCTGGGATTCAAACTTAGATCTAACCTGTTTCCAAGACCAACTCTACTGTGCATCGCCTCATTCCTCATTTTTAGATCCCAGCTGGGGCCCTTGGGAAGCACTGGAAATGAAGGAAGCTGGCAATTCACCCCACTCCGGCCCTACCAGTACCCTAGCTGGGGTTCCTCCTTAAATTGTTCCCAACCTTGGCTGCCCCACTTATTACACCAAGTTGGGGGGCGGTCAACAAAATGATGCCACTCATCTGAGTCATGCCTGAGCTATGGATGGCTAGTTTCACACCAGCTTCTTTTAGATACCACCGTCATTCAGGGACCCTGAGAGGTGTTGAGAAAGGAAGTGCCACCCAATGGGTGACATGCCACCCCCCACTCACCCAGGATGAGGAGCTACGTCCTAGTCTCTCCCCACCTTTCCCCTATTGATTCTCCTTTGACTTTTCCCTCTTCAGTTCTGTGAGCTAAGATTATGCTACAACCATGTTTTCTCCCAGTAGAACTAGGGAAGAGGTCAGCTGGTCTAATCCTGTAACTCCAGCCTAGAAGGTATCCTAGACAGATGGGGTGTGGGAAGGAGACAAGAGCTACATGGAAAAACACCGTACATATCTCTCCTTGGAATCCTGTCACACAAGCAAATGTTCTTCTTCATGTCTAACCCTTGTCTCTGTTGCTGCAATCTGAGCCCATTTTCCTCAAGCCCATCCCCTTACAGCCCCAGCTTTCCAAATAGGGTAGGAATGGATTTAAAGGTACACAGAGAGCTAGATTCCCTTCCTCCCCAAATGTCCAGGGTCTCCCAGGCTGTGTCTTCCTTTGAGCTCTGCCTGATCTAAAAGGCATTAATGTATAGTGGACTCGGGTTCAGGTCCTACCTGCCTCTGACACAAACCACGGACACAGTTCTAGCACTTCAGGCAGTTCTCTAAAACTGGCTAAGTTACAAACAGCATCAGTGCATCAGTCAGTAGAGGGCAGTTTCCACACAACAAGTTCCCCACACTGATAAAAACCACAAGGTGTATATGTGTATGCATAGATAACGTGTGTCATATATGTGGTATGGGCATATATATATATATGTATATATGATACATACATAGGTGGGTGTGTATATATTTATATGTGTGTGTATATGCATACAGAAGTGGCAGGAATATGTAGGCATACATGTTTATAGATGGGGATGTATGTATACAGGTATATATGCTTATATAAATAGTATCTTCTCAGTTGAGTCTGCCATGATTTACACATTCTTAATAAATAAACTTTAATCTCTCATCAAAGAAAGCACCATTTATGTATCTCGTAACTAGGGAACCCAATGTTTGGGAAGGGTGAATATCGATACTTTATTATAGTCTCTCTATGTTGTACGTAAATACACACACATGTGCATGCGCACATGTATGCCAAAAAAACCTACCAGGGTTGTCAAGCTTTGGTGAGATAATGTATGTAAAACATCGGAAGTTTGGAAACTTTAAAGTGCTGTGTTAATGTCAGTTATTATTACTCGAATCTGTTTCTTTCCCTAAGAAATTCTTGGTCCCCAGCTCCTCGGGGGAAAGGAGGAGTAACCGTGGTCCAGGTCCACAGCCATAGAATCAGCCTGGCCTCTCTACTCCACCTCATACCTCTATAGCCTATCAGATGCTAAAGCTTGTGGTTCCCCCCAAGATCTGCCCTCTCCCCTTCTCTCTATTGACCACCACCACCTTAATTCAGCCCCTGAATTATTCCACGAGCCTCCTCCTTGGATTCTGTGCCTCCAGCGTCTCCCTGTTCCAGTCCAGCTTCCACACAGCTGCCAAATGTATAGATTCCTAAAGCTCAGGTTGGCTGGCATATCTCCTCTGCTGAAGAAACCGTAATGGCTTGTTATCGCCTCTAGGATAAAATATGTCCTTCTCTGGCACTTATAACTCTTCCCATTCTGACTCCGACTTATCTTTCCAGATTGATTTACCGTTCTAGCCAGACTGGCTGACCTTCTGTTCCCCATAGATGACAGTCTTTCTCTTGCTTCCTTGCCTCTTCCTAGGCCTGGAATGCTCTTCCTCCTTACTTCTGCCTCTGGCCATCCCTCACTCCTATCAAGGCTCACCCTCAGGGTCACCTGTTGGTACAGACCCTTCTAGATTTCTCCATTTAGATTAAGTACTTTTCCTCCTCTGGTATTACATTGTATTTACTTGGCAAACATAGTGTCATATAAATAGAGGCTAGAGAGGGGCCTCATATTCAGGAAGTCTCACCTTTTAACACAGTCGGGGTGGGGGGTGATTCTGAGCAAGTTAATTAACCTGTCAGCACCACAGGCAACATCTCTAACACTAGAAATTGCAAGATCATAGCCCAACTGGGCTGGGAGAGGGAGTTTCCTCTCCAAGTATTCCCTGTGTCTATGTCCTGACTAAAACTAAAATAGTTTATTTACTTGGGATCACAGATCGTGAGTTGGGAGGTACCTCAGAGGCAATCCTCACAGAACTTGGCATCGGGAAAATCAGTTTCTATCCTGCCAGAGACAATAGATGTGTTACCCTGAGCAAGTAACTTCACATCTTCCTCCTGTGGCAAACCTCAAAGTGATATGGGAATGCTGGTGTAAGTAAGGTGAATTTTAGTGTAAGTAAGGTGGATTTTAGTGTAGGTAAAGTGGATTTTTGTTATTATTTCTTAGAGTTCAGTTTCCCAAGATCTATGACCACAACCACCTCAGTTTCCCAGGATCCTTGGCCATAACAATCTCAGTTTCCCAGGTATTAGATATGAGTTCCCAGGCTCATGGTTCAAAACATCTCTACCACGCTTGCGCAGCATTATATAAGGATAAATAATATAAATTTGTGTGCTGAAACTGTAAACGTCCACTGCGACTGCGCAGTGAGATAAAGGGATGAGGTGATGTAAACTTGGGAGGCTGGTGCTGGCAATGTGCCTTCTTTGTCTGATACCCTATAAAATAGGTGGTCAGTGGGCAGTGAGTTGGGGAACCTTCATGGTTGAATGCACAAGCTGGGATGATGTGTGCCTTGATCGGCCCCCATCAAGGATCAGGAGGGGGGCGGGATCTGTGTTTGCCTCAACTGGCTTGAGGGGATTTAGGAGAACCCTTTAGGGTTGAACGCACAAGTTGGGCCTGTCTTGATCGTCCCCATCAAGACGTGGGGGTAGTTGACACCCCCCTTCTCACCAGCCCCTGCAAGAAGGATGATTAGGGAATACTGTAGGAGTTTGAAGTGCTTCTGTTATCAGAAATACTGTTAGAGAAAACTAGACTAGAATAAAGCTTATTATTAACCCCTTTGAAGCCGTCTTTCCTGTCTGACTGAATCAAGAGCGAACCTGTTAGAGGCTGGAATCCAAACCTCCAGTGCCTCCTGTATATTATCTGTCTAACAGCTGGGTATTACTATTCTTTATTGTTATTATTAAGAGTTCAAGTGACTTGCCCAAGGTCATACCAGCAGTAAGTGGCATATGTGGGATTTGAGCCCAAAGCCTCTACCTCTAGTCAGCTCTCTTCCTTCTTATCTGCATACATGTTGTTTCTTCATAGCAGACTGTAGATTCTGAGGGCAGGGACTGGCTCATTTCCATCTGTACCCCCAGAACCTGGCACAGTACCTGGCATTACTGTCCTAATAAATACCTGCTGAACTGAGGACATTGTAATTCTTCACACACACACATACACACACCCCATTATTCCTTCTCTTGCTTTTTTTAAGTGAATGACAGGCACAGTTTCATAGGTCCAGAGTTGCAAGAAAACCTAGAAATTGTCCACTCCTGCACCCTCACTTTAAAGATGAAACAGAAGCTCAGGTAGGTTAAATGACTTGCCCAAGGTCGCACAGGAGCTAAGTGGGAGCCGTGGGATTTGAACTCAGGTTCTGTGATTCCAAAGTTCGGTGTGCTTTGTGCTTATCAAGCTGCCTTTTAAACTACCTTCATTCAGAGGGAAAAAAGGCAACCCTAAAATTAAAGAGCTACTTTCCAATGTGAGGTCAGAAGGCCCCATGGGATGGGGGAAATGCCCCAGTCGTTTTCCCCGCCTCCGGGCTAGAAACAGAGAACGGTGAGCGAATTCTCTCTGCCCACCCCCTGCATACAAAGTAAAGGAAGGCTGTCTTCCAGTCCCTTCCAATTCTCACTTTAATACAAAAGCTAAATTGGGAAGAAAAGCATCTTCACACTCCCAATTTAGCCTGGGAGAGAAATCGAGAAAGTCTTGATTGTTACCAGGGGAAGATGGAGGGTTGGGGCTGGGACCAGCAGGAGGGCTGAAGTAGAGAAGAACCTAAGTGGAATGAAAGGCCGGGGGTGGGGGAACCCTTCACAGCTGCGAAATAAAGCCAGCCCCCAAGCAGCTGGCTGAGCAGGTATGGCTGAGAGCGGGCCCTGAAGCCTCTTCGCCCTGGTCATCTCATTCAGGGCGACATAGCCTCATCTTCAGATGGAAGTAGTACCCTCTAGACTGGGGTCCTCACCCACTGTTAATAGAGGCTAGGCCCGACCCTCCCTCAGCATCTGGCCAACTCTGCCCCCAGCTCAGGGTGACGGGCTTTCTTGTATTCACTGACTGTGGCTGCTGGCCTTCCTTTCTCTCAGCTTTGTAACTCTTTTTACTTTAGGCTGTTCCTCGTCATTGCAGTTGACTTCCTCCCTTATTAACTTTATATCTATCTATTTGATTATCTGGACTGAAGTTCTTCCTGCTTCCTGGGGTATGCGTCTCACCCTGTACCTCACCTCTCCTAACCTCATGTCCTTCCTCGACATAATCTCCAGCCACCACCCCACTCCCGGCCTCCCCAGACTACTGCCCCTGCTTGGGCCTCACTTTCTTCCCTTCAAAACCTTGCCCCTTCATCGGTTCAATTTTATACTGTCCTTGATCCCTCCTCCAACCCTTCCACCCCTATCTGTTGCCCCTCATCCCTTTCCAAAGCCCCGTTTTGGATTACTCCCACCACCTGTCTTCTCAACTTCTACCTTCTACTGAGCCCTGCCGTAGGTAGTCTCAAAGCTATGCTAGCTGGGTCCAGGACAAATCCATCTTGTCTAATATCAACCTAGGGCAGCTTAGTGGTGCACAGTGCACAGAGCACCAGGCCTGGGGTCAGGAGGACTCATTCTCCCAGGTTCAAATCTGGCCTCAGATACTTACAGATGTGTAACCCAGGGCAAGTCACTTAACCCTGTTTGCCTCTGTTTCTTCATCTGTAAAATGACAGATCACTCTGGAATCTCTGCCAAGAAAACCTCAAACCGGGTCACAAAGAGTCAGACACAACTGAAAAGTGACCAAACACCACCACCAGCTGAGGACTTACTGCTGCATACCAGCTGTTGGGCACTTCCCTGTGGGATTCTCTACTGATCTCACCAAATCAACTGTTCCCAACTTCCTCTCATCTCCCCCCTCCCACTTAGCAGAGAATAAGAATAAGAAAAAATGGAGGCCTTCAGTCACAAATGTCTTCCTTTCCTCAGTTTTATATCTCAAATCCCCTCGATATCAACCTCTGGTCTCTTTTCCCTTTGCTCCTATCTCGGAGAAATTAGTGGTCTTTCTCCTTAATAGAGCCAAACCATCTGATTATGTCCTCGATCCCCTCCTCTGGAAGTTCTGTTTCAATTATCACTCTCCCCTCACTAATTTTCTACTTCTCCTTATCTGTAGACCCCCTACCATGCTGTTTGTAAACATGGAGGTCTTAAAAAATCTTTTCTTGACCCTCCCCTCTCTCAAGCTATCATCTCCTCTGTCTCTGTCTCTCCTCTCTCTCTGTCTCTATCTGTCTCTGTCTCTCTCTCTGTCTCTCCTCTCTCTCTCTCTCTCTGTCTCTATCTCTTTCTCTGTCTCCCTCTCTGTTTCTGTCTCTATCTCTGTCTCTGTCTCTATCTCTGTCTCTCCTTTCATAGTCAAACTTTTAGGGGGGAAAAACTGCTCACATTCCTTTCTTCTACTTCCTCATGTCCTAGTCAGTTATCAACCCTTTGCAATCCAGTTTCTGACCCTCTCCATCCAATAAAACTGCTCCCTCCGAGATCACCAACAGTCTCTTAATTGCTAAACACGGTGACCTTATTTTGCCCTCATCTATTCTGGTCCTCCTTTGACACTGCTAATCACCTCTTCCTCCCAAATATTCTATCCCCCTGCTTTTGGTGATGATGCCGTCTCCCCCGTCTCCCTGTACGACCATCCCTTTCCAGCCTCCTTTGTAGAATCGACCCTATCCCGTACTCTCCACTGGAGTTGGCTTTTCTCTTCCCTGGGGCCTTTTGTCTTCTCTCTCCAGGTGATGATCTGATGAGCCTCTGTGTGCTCACTCTCACCTCTGAAGATGCCTCCCAAATCTATTTGTCGGGCCTTCATCTCCTGAACTCCATTCCATCTCTGCCTGTGTGTCCCATAGGCACCTCAAACTCAAACCATCCAGAATAGAACTCTAGCTTTCCCCGTACTCTCACCCCTTCTTTTAAAGTCTCTATTTCTATTGAGGGTACCCCAAAACCTTTGAGTCGCACAGGCTTGGGACCTGAGTCATCTTAGAATCCTCATTCTTCTTCACCCAAACACATCCGATCAGTTGCCAAGATCTGTTGATTCTAACTATAACATCTTCAGGTCAGTCCTTCCTTGGCTTAGCCTCCTCCCTCCCTAACCCCAGAAGACTAGACTTTCCTTGCTGCTGCTGAGTCGCTTCGGTCACACCCAACTCTTTGTGCCGCTGTTTGGGGTTTTCTTGGCAGAGATACCGGAGCGGTTTGGTGTTTCCTTCTCCAGCTCATTTCCCAGAGGTGGAGACTGAGGTAAACAAGGCTAGGTGAGTTGCCCAGGGTCATACAGCCAGTATGTGGCTGAGGCCAGACTAGTCTAGTGACTGCAGTCTCGAAGTCTCATTATCAGTCTTCCTGAGTCTCGTGATTATCGGCTCGTATTATAGTCTCACGATCTTAGTCCTGTCCATTCCGAGCCCAGTGCTCTATCCACTTCTCCGCCTTTGCCCAAGGCCCTAATCACCCTCCACTAAACCATTTCAATGACCTATTAGTTGGGTTCCCAACGAATCCAGTCTCTCCTCTTTCTAATCCATCCACGTATTAAATCAATCCTCCTCAAGCACAAATCTGACTAGGTCACTTTCCTGCTCAAAGAGGTCAAGTGGCTCCCTACTGCTAGGACAGAATGCAAACTTTTCTGGTGTTGATAGTCCTTCACAATATGGCTCCAAAACTAATTTTTCACAGTATTCTCTCTCACACGTTCTATGAGATGCCTTTCCTAACTTCCCTGGTTCTTAGTATTTTCCACACACACACCCCCACTGCCCAAAATGCCCTGATGCTTCCCAGCTCATAGTGAGGAAATTCTTCCAAAAATCTAAACTAAATCCTCAAGCTTAAAGCTTAACTCTGACCTTGTTCCTCCCTCCATTTTCTTTCCAAGAAAAGACAAGCCTGTTCCCTTGTTCTTTTGTCAGTGGCAACCTACCATCATCACCTGGCACACAGTAGGCACTTAATAACTGCTTGCTGACTGATAATATCCTTTAAACATGGATTGAGCCCCCACCAAGAAACTTTCTTTTCCAAGATTTCTCGCCCATGTGTCTGTAGCCTGTTATAGCAGCAGCTTGACTATCAGTAATGCAGAGCACACATTTGGGAACCGCAAACTATTTGTAATTACTACGTACTTGATTGTAATTTCCTTCTTCTAGAACATAACCTCAAGGACAAGATATTGCTCTCTCTCTCTCTCTCTCTCTCTCTGTCTCTGTCTCTGTCTCTCTCTCGTCTGTCTGTCTCTCTCTCTCTCTGTCTCTCATCTCTCTCTCTCTCTCTCTCTCTCTCGTCTGTCTCTGTCTCTGTCTCCCCCTTCCTCTTTCTTGTCCTCAGACCAAACATTGAGCCTGGTGCCTAACACCCACTGAACTGACCTTTGAAGTATTCAAAGCATCTTTACAAAATGTTTCATTTGCTCCTCATAACACATGTGGGAGGTAAGTACTACAGGTATGCTAGTCTCTTTCTACAGATGAAGAAACAGAGGCTCAGAGAGGGTTAGTTCTTTTGTCAAGGTCACACAGCTGGTAAGCGATAGATAGAGCTGAGATTCTAACCTAAGTCTCTCTAGCTCGTTCCAGGCCTGGCCTATCATTCAACCTTCTCTTTGGTCGTTTTCTCTGGCTTGCCCAGTAACTCGGATGCTTTATGATTGTAGGAGGCTAAGGAGGGAATCTGAGCCCCTCTAATTATAAAATTCTCTCCTCTTCCTTTTGCAGTCACTTCATTGTAGGGGACAGAAACACCCTCTTGGGGTATTGAATTCTGGGGTTCAACCAGCTGGCTAGGGTGTTTGTATGTCCCACAGTGTGTACTCTGTGTGTGCCCCCCACAGAGCCCCTCACCCCACCCAAGGCTGAATCAGTCCTTCCTATAATTCCTGTACAACCCGAGTTAAGCCATAGAAAGGCTAGAAGCCAGAGCAGCTTGGCCTGGGAAGTGCAGGGGGTGGTGGGGAGGGAAACAGAAATAACACGCAGTTTCTATTCCTGCCTTTTTGGGACTGGATTAAAACACCGCCTTTCTAATCTAAAGGCTGCTCTTTACTTCCTGGCCATCGGTGGGCTCTTATGTAA
This sequence comes from Trichosurus vulpecula, assembly GCF_011100635.1. Taxonomy (NCBI): domain Eukaryota; kingdom Metazoa; phylum Chordata; class Mammalia; order Diprotodontia; family Phalangeridae; genus Trichosurus; species Trichosurus vulpecula. The sequence continues at coordinate 2,644,732 of NC_050575.1, read as the reverse complement.
CTCTCTCCTCCCTCTGTCTTCACAAGCAGCTTCCAGAGATTTCTGCAGCCAAGCTTTACAGCACACTCCACAGAGAAGCAGCAAAGAGAACCCTGGATTGTCCTTTCTGCCCAGAGCCCAGAGCCAGTGGCAGTCAGGAGAGGGCCGGGCAGAGGGGTCGCCATCTGACGGGGCCTCTCAGGGTTTTGAAAAAAGGCTGGGAAATAAAAATGAGCCAACTGCAAATCAGGGGTCATGTCTTCTCCCCAGGGTAAAAGAACCCTCTAGTGACCTTGGGGGGGGTCATGCCAGCTACAAGGCACCTGTAAACAAAAAGAGCTCCCCTTTCCTTAGACACAGAGCAGACTTCACCATCTCCTAAGGTCACATGCCCTGTTGTGTCACAGTGAGGAAGTTCTTCCAAAGACCTAAACTAAAATCCCTGAGACTGCAGCTTAAATTTGACCTTGTTCTCCCTAAAAATCCATTTTCTTTCCAAGAAAGGACAAGCCTGTTCCCTTGTTCTTTTGTCAGTGGCAACCTACCATCCTCACCTGGCACACAGTAGGCACTTAATAATTTCTTGTTGACTGACAATATCCTTTAAACACGAGTTGCGCCCCCACCTTCTCCAAGATTACTCACCCATGTGCCCGTAGCTTGTTGCAGTAGCAATCTTGACTATCAGCAATGCAGAGCACACATTTTGGAAACCTGAAGGGCCTCTGCACTGCCCTGATACGGTCTAAAATCTTCTTTCTTTATAAATGACCTGAAATTTAGTATTAGTTCTGCCATTCACTCTCTGTGGTGTCAGGCAAGGCACAAGCACCCTAGGCCACAATTTCCTCATTTCTAAAAGGCAAACAGGATGGACTAAGTTATTTCTATGGTCTCTTCCAACATCACATATGTGGTTCTCTCTGAGTTTCTGTTGTCTTTCCTACTTCTTTCCGTGTCCCCCTGACTCCTCTTTTATAACCTCCCACACTATACCTTCTCTACTGGTTGCCTCCATTTACCCCACCCCAGCACTGGTTTTGCCACAGATTCTCCCTCTCCGTCCCTTCCTTCCTTCTCATTCTCTCCCCAACCCCCAATTCCTCCCCCAGTTTTCTTTGGGGTTCTCAGCACAGAATGGGACTAGATTTGGGATCCCACTAACCTCCCATTTAAGGTCAAGCTCCTCAGTGTTTCCGACTGGTGCCTGTCACCCTGTCAGCCATTGGAAAGTGTGACAACTACTCAAGTCGGAGACAGAAAGATTCACTTCCTGAGCCCCAGTCACAAAAATAAACCGTGGGGCCCAAGCTGATGGGGAACCGTGCTGACGTAGCTGGGCGGAAGTTGTGATGGAAAAAAGGGGGCTTGTTTTCCTCCAAGTGTCCCTTTCTCAGCTAAGGGCCTGGGGAGAAGGTCAAAGCATCGGTGAGGGGTGGGGATGGTTTTGACTCTCTCTCTCTTTCTCTCTCTCTCTCTCTCTCTCTCTCACTCACTTTCCGGTGGAACCCAATCTGCCATGCCTCATTATATTATTTTGTTTTTCTTCCACATGCCCGGTCAAAAGAATACTCCACATCTTCAGTGAGACAATCTAATCCAAACTCTTAATTAAAAAAATTTTCCCACTTAATAGTATTTTATTTTTTTCCAATTACATGTAAAGATAGCTTTCAACATTCACTTTCATAAGACTTTGGGTTCCAAATTTTTTCCCTTTGTTCCCCCCCCTCCCCAAGATGGCAAGCTTTGCGATACAGGCTATACACCTACAATCATATTAAACATATCTCCACATTAGTCATGTTGTGAAAGAACAATCAGAACCAAAGGGAAAAACCATGAAAAAGAAAAAGAGAGAGAAAATAATATGCTTTGATCTGCATTCAGACTCCACAGTTTTTTTCTGACTGTGTATAGCTTTTCCATCCTGAGTCCCTTGAAATTGTCTTAGATCCTTCATGGCTGAGAAGAGCTAAGTCTATCAAAGTTGGTCATCGAACAATGTTACTGTGTAAAATGTTATCGATTTTTTTTAAAAGAATAATCCCAAATCCAAGTCCACAGAGTTGCCAGAGACAAAGGTCCCCTGGCAGAAAGGTTGGACAAGCCAAGGCCAATCACATAGCCTGTTTGTTGCTCCATTCAGGGTTACTGTGTTGAGCCGAGAGAGGCAGCAGCTCATTGAAAGACGGTAATAGTAGGGTCAAGGGACGGGCACAAGATAGGGGGAAGCTTCCATATATGTGTACAGCCTTTCTTGCCAAAGAGAAATCGCTGGTGTCTAATCTATGCTTAGCTCTAAACCTCATCAGCTACATCAGGACAATGTTCAAATGCCTTTTTCTGGAACTCAGAAGTCCCACACGTATGAATGAAAATCTCTACAGCAGCTCTCTTTGTGGGGGCCAAGAACTGGAAATCGAGAGGGTGCCCATCCATTGGGGAACGGCTGAACAAGTTGTGGTATGTGAATGTAATGGAATACTATTGTGCTATAAGAAACGATGAGCAGCAGGACTTCAGAAAAACCTGCAAAGACTCATATGAACTGATGCTGAGTGAAGGGAGCGGAAGCAGGAGAACACTGTACGCAGTAACAGCCACAGAGTTCAATGACTGACTGATAGACTTAGCTCTTCTCGGCAATGCAAGGGCCTAAAACAATTCCAAAAGACTCGTAATGGAAAATGTTGTCCACACCTAGAGAAAGAACTACGGAGTCTGAGTGCAGATTGAAGTGCACTGTTTTCTTTTTTTTGTTTTTTTCTTTCTCATGGTTAACCCATTCATTCTAATTCTTATATATATACATGACTAATGTGAAAATATGTTTAATAAGAATGTATATGTAGAGCCTATAACAGATTGCGCACTGCCTTGGGGAGGGAAGGGGAGAAAATTTAAAACTTATGGAAGGGAATGTTGAAAACTAAAAATAAGTAAATATATAAAAAATTCATAGAATTATACATTTTAGAAAGATCTGTTTAGAAAGGACCTTAGAAGACATCTTTATTTCACAGATGAGGAAACCGAGACCAAAAGAGGTCTGAAGGTTGTCTTAAGTAAGGGGCAGAACCAGGAACCAAATTCAGGTTCTGTGACCCTAAATCCAAGGCACTTTCTACAAAACTGGTCAAGCTCCTCTGGTGCCTCCCCACACTATTTCAATAAATCTTCCACTTTATAGCTCTCATTGTTGTAGTTCAGTCATTTTCAGTCATGTCTGACTCTCCATGACCCCATTCGGAGTTTCCTTGGCAAAGATACTAGAGCAGTTCGCCATTTCCTTCTCCAGCTCATTTTACAGAGGAGAAAACTGAGGCAAATAGGGTTAAGTGACTTGCCCAGGGTCACATGGCTACTAAGTGTCTAAGGCCAGATTTGAACTCAAGGAAGATTAGTCTTCCTAACCCCAGGCCCCCAATTCTGGCCACAGCCCCACCTAGATGCCCACTTACAGCTCCCAACATTTACCTATTCTACTGCAACTAGATAGGTTTGTTATTTTAGTTCCTTAAACTTCAATGCAGATCCTCATCCCGGTGTACACACACACACACACACACACACACACCCCTGCCTACTTAAATCCAACTTTTTTTTATTTCAAGGCTCAAGTGAAATCACAGAATGTTAAGAGCTGCAAGAAACTTTAGAGAATCATCGAGTCTCATCATCTCATTTTACAAATGAACATCAAGAACCTACTTCCTCCAGGAAGCCTCTCCTGGCCATCCAGCCCTCCACAATCTCTGACTTCTTGTCTATAGCCCTTATATGGCCCTCACTTTTTGTATTGCAAGCAACTAGGTGGCACAGTGTATAGAGCACCAGGCCTGGAGTCAGGAAGACTCATCTTCCTGAGTTCAAATCTGGCCTCAGATGCTTACGACCTGTGTGACCCTGGGCAAGTCACTTAATCCTGTTTGCCTCCATTTCCTCACCTGTAAAATAAACTGGAGAAGGAAATGGCAAACCAGTATCTCTGCCAAGAAAACCTGAAATGGGGTCATGAAGAGTTGGGCATGACTGAACAAAATTTGTATTACTATTTGTTGTCCATATATTTTGAAGCATCTTGAAGCTCAGACAACATCGTGCCGGTTGTCTTAAGCCCTGGGTCACAATAGGGCTTCCCAAATGAGATCCACAATCACTTAAAAGAGTTTGGCCTAACTATCCACACAGGGAAAAACAAGTGGATGAGGAATGTCTATTGTCCAGATGACTATTTATTAGTATGTGTGGCTTGGCACTGCAAATGAACCACAAACTGATTGCCCCAGAATTGAGCAGGAGGGTTGGGTTGGTGTTATCCACAGTCTCTCAGTGCCAAGGGGGTAATGCATAATGGGCTTGAGTAGGCTGTAACATTACATATGAGGAATTGCACAAGAGGAGAAGTGAAAGGGTGTCATCAGAGAAACTTATGACTGGAAAAAAAGATGAATTGGTGATGCAGCAAGAGGGAAAGTTGGACCATGCATAGGCTTCACCGGTATTCAAGCAATGTCAAGAGAACTAGAAAGCTCCCTGTGGAAGCCCTGTGGTGAATCTAGGAAATATGTGGACTAGACCAGGGGTGAGGGACCTGCCACCTCAAGGCCACAGGAGACCTCGAGGGGCCAGGTTCCCCACCCGGATCTAGACTCTAGAGTCAGGCTGGTCTCAGGCATGAATAAGTTGCTATGTGTATTATTGAAGGGAGTATCCACATTGATGAGATCCAGCCCACTGCAGTCCTGGCACATTTTTGAAGTATTCAGAACTCCACAAAGGAGCGGTTCCTCATTCATCTGTACCCTCAGTAAATGCTGATTGTTGAATTCTCAGACCAAGCAATCTCTGGGGCTTTCTCAAGAACCCTGGAAAAGCATTAGGGTGAGATTTGCATAACAGCCTATATGGGTGACTGTATTCTCCCCAAAGAGTATTTCCAGCCTTGGAGTTCCCAGGCTTCTGTTCCCTAGGCTTTTTCGATTGTTTTAGCTTTGCTCTTGATTCTCACCCTCTCAACCCACAAAGGAATGGACTTCAGGGGCAACATGGGGCTTTCATGTAGATATGACAGAGAACTTAGTGCCAGCCAAGTTGTTATAGTCCTTGCCTCCTTAGAGGTTTTCAGAAAAAAGAGACTCGATCCCCTATAATGCTTTAAGAGCAAACCTACCAGGGGCCCAGAGGCTGGATGGCATGGCCTTGAGAGAGTCCTGTCAGTTTCACAATAATCAAACACACGATTCATTGACCCTTCTTCTAGGGCCTACTGGTTGTAAGTAGATGTCCTGGGAGGGGCAAATAGGGCAGATGTAGTTGGGGAGGAGTAGGCATACCACTGTCTGGGAGTGGGTGGGGGAAGTTTAGGCCAGGGTCCTTTTAAAATCTGGATAATAAAAAGCTTAAAATTGCCCTGAGACTTTTGAGACACCTTTCATAAAATGTGATTTCATTCCTGGGCTGATGAAAACGAAGGAAAAAACCCAGGGAGGAATGTAAAGAAAATCTTTTCTTCTTGCAATTGAAAGAAATCCGACCATCGGCTACTTCAAGTATGACTGGCAGCTAGGTGCTTGAAGACCCTGGCTCCTAGCCTTTCTCTGATCTCGGCAACCTCCAGGATTGCTCCATGCTTCGGCTTTCTTTTTTTCCATCCCCCAAAAACACTGCCGTTAGATTTACGGCCCTAGCTTTGTTGGGCTGGGGATGCAATGGTGGGGGAATCCTGGAGATCAGCCCCCTACCCAAGGCGAAGAGGCTTCCCCCCTCCAAGGAGACCAGAAAGGAAGCACGCAGCTGAATGGAGCAGGAGGGTGGAGCGCTGTTCTGGAGGAGGGAGGGGGCAGGGGAAGTTTCCTTCTAGTTATCTCGGTCCAGGGGAGCCTAGCAGAAATTCCCTCCTCTCGTTTCTTTGCCCCTATAAAAGGGAGGGCGCGGGAGTGGGGGCGGCTGGCTCAGGCTTCCAGCCCCGGCAGCAGTGGGGAGATCCCGGTGTCTGGGCTGCCTCGGCGGCGGCGGATCCCCGGGGACTGCGGGGGGAGCCCGAGCTGGCGGCGCCTGCTCACTTCGCGTTCACTGCGTCGGAGTCTCCCCCAGCCTGGCCGGGTGCCGAGCAGCTGGGGGAGGAGGGGACAGAGAGCGGCGGTGGAAGGCCCCTCCGGGCTCCCCCCGCCCGCCTCCCTGCTTCCCTTCTGGCCCCAGGAGCCTGGAGTGCCCGCTTCAGCCCCTAACCTCTGCGCCCTCCGGCCAGAGACGGGGGGGAGACCGCAGAGTCGAAATGCCCCTCGGTCCTCGCCGCTCCAGCCCCAACCCCCCAAACCAGGGCCACCAGACCGAGTCTCCGGGCTTCCCACATCACCGGGCGGTCCCGCCCCAGCTCTCTGCAGCACTTGTTTTCCCAAACAGATCTAGACGCACCCCCCCACCATCCTCATCCTCTTCCTCCCCATCCCCGGGCCAGCCGCAGAGGCCAGTTTCAGGCTTGGACTATGGGGGGGAAACTGAGGTCCACCGGGGTCCTCTCCCCTATCTCCCCAAGGGAACCTGGTGGTGGAGGTGTTGCGGGGAGGAAGGGGGAGTTGGCGGACCCTGGCCCCCGAAGGACGGGATTCCCTCCAGCCCCTCACTATTCCCAAACGGAAACCCGTCCTCCTGGCTTCGAGGGGGTTGGAAAGGGAGCTTCCCAGCCGTTTCTGCAGGAGGAGCTGGTGAGGGTGGGAGGGTCTCAGGGTCCCCCAGGTTCTTACACCTTTGCGTCCCAGGTACGCACCCTCCTAAGGGCGGCTCACGGAGGATCTCTGCCCGCTCCCCCGGCCCAAAACCCGAAAGGCTGACCTGGGGGGAGTGCACTACCTCCCGCCCCCGCCAACAGGTGCAGAAAATGAGCCGCCCCCGCCCCTCCTATCCCACGGGAACTAAGGAGACGGCAAATGAGGTGGGGGCTGCACGCAGAAGAGGAACGGAGGCGTCCCGGCCTCAGTTTCCTTTTCCTGCCCTTCTCCCACGGCCTGAAACTCGGGGTGTCCTTGCCCCGCCCCTCCCGGCCACGGCCTCCGGCCCCTTCGCCCAGTGCACTCCTCCCCTCCCCGCTCCGCTCCCACGGTCCCAGGAGGTGGGCGGGTAAACCCGGGGATGACGGCTGAGCTCCCCAGCCCGGGCTCGCCCTCGCCCCCGCCCCAGGGACCGGGCTTTCCCAGCCTCCCCAGCCTAGGACAACAGTCCCCGTGGGGAGAGCGGCCGGAGCTGGCGGGCCCCGGTGACCTGGGATCCCTGCCCCCGCCCGCCCCCTCCCCCGCTCGGGCTCCCCTCTCTCGGCCTAGGCGGGGAGGGAGGAGAGGGGAGGAGGGAGGGAGCGAAGTGCAGGGGCCCGGAAACACCAAATATGGAGCAGGAAGGATCCCCCGCCGGAACCGACCTTATTTGGGCAGTGCCTTATTTGGGGTGGCCCGATATGGCCCGGCTGCCCGGGGCTTCCGGCAGAGGCGGGGTGGGAGGGGGGAAATGGGAGGAGGGAGCCCAGGCCTGGGGGTTGGGGACAGCACGGCCCCGGCCGGGGCCCCAGCGGGCCCGAGCGGGCGCCGGAGCCTCGAGGCCGCGCCCGGGAGTGCCTGGCTCGGGCTCGGGCCCCGGGATCCCCGGGGGCCGGGGGCCGAGGGGGAGCGGGGGGAGGGGAGGCGAGCGGGGAGGCCTGGCGTCACGTCGGGTCCTCCCGGCCCGCCCTGCCATATAAGGGCTTCCTGCTTCCCATATATGGCCATGTACGTCAGGCGGGGGGCGGGGCCTGGCCGCTCCGAACCCTTCAAATAGAGGCGGATCCGGGGGAGCTGCGAGAGATTCCAGGCAGCAGAAGTGGGGGAGCCGCCGCAGCCGTCGCCACCGCAGCAGCAGCAGCAGCAGCAAGCCGCCGCAGCCGCCGGGACCAGCCCCAGCCCCAGCCTCCGCACTCGGCAGCCTGCGGGGGCAGAGCCCCGAGGAAGCCCCTCCAAAAGCAAACATTTCGGCCTCCTTGCCATGCTTCACTGAGCCCCGCATGTGAACTGCCCGGTCTCCCGCACAAGCGCCCCTCCGGCCCCAAGCCCGCGTCCGCCCCGTCCACCATGGCTGCGGCCAAGGCGGAGATGCAGCTGATGTCCCCGCTGCAGATCTCGGACCCCTTCGGCTCATTCCCTCACTCGCCCACCATGGACAACTACCCCAAGCTGGAGGAGATGATGCTGCTGAGCTCGGGGGGGCCCCAGTTTCTCGGCGCCGCCGGCGGACCTCCCGAAGGCAGTGGCGGTGGGGGAGGCGGCGGAGGAGGTGGCAGCAGCAGCAGCGGCGGCACGGCTGGTTTCAATCCCCAAGGGGAGGCCGGCGAGCAGCACTTCGAGCACCTGGCTGCAGGTAAGCGGTGGCCACAGCGATGGACTTCCTTCCCCTCGCCTCTTCCTCCCAGCCCGGGGTTTTATGCTGCTATTTGGGAGAAGGAGATCAAACAAACAAAAACAAACCGAGAAGGCCCCCATGCCACCTTCTCAGCCCCCGGGGGTTTGTGCCCAGGAGGGAGAGTTTGTCTGAGCAAGACGCTATCCCCCCCGTACCGCCTCTAAGAGGCTGAGTGCTGCCCTGGAACCGGGCATGCCCGGTGGAGGATCCCTGGGCTGTTGTTTTGGCTGGAGATGTGCTGGGGCTGCGTGGGTGGGTGGGGGTGGAGGAGGAAAAATGAGCTCTCCCTAGACAGGAGCCAACCCCCTGTCCCCTATAGTGAAAGGACTGTGATGCACGGGCTGGGAATACCCCGAGGAGGGAGCAGAAGGGGGTGGGGGGTCCTGGCGTTGCTGGGGAGGCGTCAGGACTAGCCGGGGATCCCTCGCCTGCTGTGATGCGGAGCCCTGGTAACTGCAGTAGAGGGGGGATTCTCCATATTTGCGTCAGCTGTTGTTGAAATGGGCTCTGCCGCTGGAGCTCTTCCAGGAACATTGCAATCTGCTGCTATCAATTATTAACCAGCCCGGTAGTCGATGGCCCCGGCAGCAGCCAGTAGCAGCCTTTACCTCTCCAAAAGAGATCTTGCTCCAGTAACACGGATTGTTCTCTTTTCTCCTCGCTAGACACTTTTCCTGACATCCCACTGAATACGGAGAAGGTGCTATCGGAGACAAGCTACCCTAATCAGCCCACCCGGTTGCCCCCAATTACCTACACCGGCAGATTCTCCTTGGAGCCAGCCCCCAACAGTGGCAACACTCTGTGGCCAGAGCCACTTTTCAGCCTCGTCAGTGGACTCGTGAGCATGAGTAACCCACCGGCCACCTCTTCGGCAGCCCCATCTCCGACAGCCTCCTCTTCCTCTTCTTCACAGAGTCCCCCACTGAGCTGTGCAGTGCAATCCAGTGAGAGCAGCCCCATCTACTCAGCAGCTCCCACATTCCCCACTCCCAACCCTGAGATCTTTCCTGAGCCACAAAACCAGGCCTTCCCTAACTCAGCAGGCTCAGCTCTCCAGTACCCACCACCTGCTTATCCCACCTCCAAGGGCAGTTTCCAGGTGCCCATAATCCCAGACTATCTGTTCCCACAGCAGCAGGGCGAGTTGGGCTTGGTCCCACCAGACCAGAAACCCTTTCCAAGCTTGGAGAGCCGAACCCAGCCTTCCCTCACCCCACTGTCCACCATCAAGGCTTTTGCCACACAGACTGGCTCCCAAGATCTGAAGACCCTCAACACCACCTATCAGTCTCAGCTTGTCAAGCCGAGTCGCATGCGCAAGTACCCCAACAGACCCAGCAAGACACCCCCCCATGAGCGTCCCTACGCCTGCCCCGTGGAGTCCTGTGACAGGCGCTTTTCTCGTTCTGATGAGCTGACTCGCCATATCCGAATCCACACAGGCCAGAAGCCCTTCCAGTGTCGCATCTGCATGCGAAATTTCAGCCGAAGCGACCACCTCACCACTCACATCCGTACTCACACGGGAGAGAAGCCCTTTGCCTGTGACATCTGTGGGAGAAAGTTTGCTCGGAGTGACGAGCGCAAGAGGCACACAAAGATTCACCTTCGACAGAAGGAAAAGAAAGCAGACAAGGGTGTCTCGGCCTCTGTGGCCTCCTCCTCCCTCTCTTCATACCCATCCCCTGTCGCTACCTCCTACCCATCCCCTGCTACCACTTCCTACCCATCTCCAGTACCCACCTCCTATTCTTCTCCTGTGTCATCATCCTACCCCTCTCCAGCACACAGTGGTTTCCCCTCACCCTCTGTGGCCACCACGTACTCCTCTGTCACCTCTGCCTTTCCACCCCAGGGCATTACCAGCTTCCCCTCCTCAGCCGTCACCAACTCCTTCAGCGCATCAACGGCGCTTTCGGACATGACGGCTACATTTTCTCCCAGGACAATTGAAATATGCTAAAAAAGAAAAAAAAAAACAAAAACCCCCCCTACACAAGACTCAACTGGGACAGGAGGGGAAGATGGCCAGGTGGGGGGGAAGGGGAGGACTCTTACACGTAAAGAGTTCTGACCCTGCTCCCCAGTCCCCAAATTATGAGTGGGGAATATTCACCAATAACCCTTTCTACCCCGTTCCTCTTCTCATATCCCCTATTACCCTTTGACTTCAGCTGCCTGAAACAACCATGTCCAAGTTCTTCACCTCTATTCCAAGGACTTGACTTGCATGGATTTTGGATATATCATTTCAGTTTCATTTCACCAATGCCCTCCCCATCCCTCCCTTTGATGCTAGAAAATCGAGTTGGTAAGATGGGGAAACTGAGCTCTGACGCTCAGCCCCCTTCCTTTTTGCCCCTGTACAGTGTCCGTGCCATGGATTTTGTTTTCCTTGGGGTACTCTTGATGTGAAGAAAATTTGCATATTCATATTGTAATTATTTGGAATTAGGGCCTCATTTTGTTTAAGGGGAAAAAAAGGCAAAGAAACAAGTTTAGCAATGGTAATTCTTCTTTTGTGAGATGCTGTGATGAGTTTGAAGCTTCTTTTTGAAACAGCAATTTCTAGGTATTAATCAGCATGTGTCAGAGTGATGTTCCGTTTACTTTGTAAATATCAAACCAACTTGTGCTCTCACATGTGGCAAAAAAAAGTTGTGTTTTTCTTCCTTTGGAGGTTCCCCCTCCTATTTTGTTTTCGAAGTTCCATGTCTTGGTGCCTTTTTGTGTGAATGCCTCGCTGACGCCTTGACACGTACACGTGCGTTGTGCAGGAATGAGGATTACCCACCTCTGGCCTTGATGGGGTGGGAGGCAGGGAAAGACGATTCCAGGGAGGCTTTGGGAGCAAGAATGGGGAAAGAGGGCTGAGCTCCGCTTTCATTTCTCCGGAATGTGAGCAGCAAAAAAACAAAACTAAACCTGAACTCTCAAAAGTCTATTTTTGTAACTGAAAATGTCAATTTATAAATCTATTCAGGAGTTGGAATGTTGTAGTTACCTACTGAGTAGGCAGCGGATTTTTTGTATGTTATGAACATGCGGTTCATTATTTTGTGGTTTTCTTTTTACTTTGTATTGTGTTTGCTTAAACAAAGTGACTGTTTGGCTTCTAAAACACATTGAATGCGCTTTACTGCCAATGGGATATGTGGTGTAATATCCTTCAGAAAATTAAAAAGAAAATAAAGACCTGTGGTTGGGTGTATTTTTCCCAAGAGAAGGAGAGAATCTAAACAGTGCTTCTAGTGAGGGAGATGGGATTTCCTGGGGGGCCTAAGGGAGGCCTGTTCTGACTGGGGTGGGGGAGAAGGGGGGGGCGGGGTGGAGCGATCAGAGAGGGAAAGAGGATTACAATTTGTCTAGTTTATTCTGCCTTAGTCTCTACCTAGGACAAGGCGGGGAAGTCCTTTGGGGCTTGAAAACGGTGGTTAGGTTCTTGCTAACTTTAGCTGGGTCCTGGCTTGCTGCCAATCTCTGGGGAAAGCCCCTAGCACTCTTCCTTGTGACTCCTGCCAAAAGTGGGGGGATGTATCAGCACACTGTGGGAGTGTGAGGATGAGCCACTTGAGGACTCGATGGAAATCAGGGTTCAAGGGAATTACTACCGTCATATCACCACGTAGAAAATGTTTTTTGAAAGCTTGAGGGCATAGATACTTTGGGACACAGTGAAACCAAGATTAAGACCAGGCCTGGTCTGGGTCTGCCCAGTTTATACTTCCCCTGATTCCTAGTTGTCTGTCTGGGGTGGGAAAAATAGAAAGAGAAAACCAATTTTTAAGCCAAGAAGCCTTCCAGGAAGAAAAGCTTGTCCATTTGCCAGCTGGAGCCAATACACACCCCTGGCAGTAGCCAAGGGGAGCAAGGCGCTGAGGCAAAGCATGTCAAGGTTAGTGTCAAGGGTCTTTGGCTAGTGCCAGGACAGTCTTTGGAATAGAGAAGTATTTGGGACTCAATTCTCACCCCCATCTCCACCCTCCTTAGAGACATATCTGTCACTCGATTCCCACCTCCTCCCTTCGAACATACTTCAACTCTGGAGAGCAGCAATTTTCTTAAGGTGTATGGAGACAGTCAAGAAAGAACCTAGAACCTCATGGGAATGTTTACTAGCCATTATGTAGACAGCTAGTCCTGATTTATGACTGGTTTTCAGTGACTGGTTAGGTAGGATCAGGAAAGGTCATTTTCCTCTTTCTTCCTATTCTTCCCTTCTTCCTTCCTTTCTCCTACCTACCAAGGAAGCCAGCCATCAGGCCCCCATGACAAAAGTTCTTTGACAGCAACCACTATCAATGGGGCTTAAACAAATACTATCCACCCCAGACTTTCTGCTAGGATCCAACTTTAGCCATGTGATAACCACTTTGGGCTTCCATTTTTGTCCTCTGCTTGAAGCCCATTTTTTGTTCCCTAAAATTCCAAACTTTCTCTGCTTGAGGTAATTGTGTGCATGTGTGTTTGGAAGTTGACTGGGGGAACAAGCAAACAGAATAGCCTTGGGAGGAAGAGATACATAATGTCAAAGGGGGCAATACAAACCCCTCAGCTTGGAGGGCCAAAGTGTTCCATGACCTGGTTTTTTTTCTGACAAAAACTATTCTGAATGTAGGTCATTGGAAAAGGGTCTTTTAATAAGCATTTTGTCCTAGAGTTCCACCCACCCACAGCAGCGGACTCTACTAGGTACCATCCATCTTCAAAGCTCTACCTCGTACCTGCACCAACTTTTAATATCCTTTCCTAGGCCTAGGGAATACAAGCTTGCCCATTGTAAAAGTAAACATTTAGAAATGCCCCCCCAACCTCCTCTCAGGAGTCAGAGGATCATAGAAGGAACCTCAGAAGTCACAGGAATTTTAGAATTAGAAGGGAACACACAAGGGAACATAAGTCCCCCAGTGTCACCTGACAAGTGAGCAAGTCATTGAGCCTCTGCTTCAAGACCTTCAATGAGGGGGAACATTGCCCCCCTACCTCTCAAGGCAAGCCCATTCCACATTCAAAGAGCTATCTTATCTAGTTAACATATAAAACCTGAATTTACATCTTTAGAACGTCTACTCTGGGGGCAAGCAGAACAGGTTTAATACATCCCATACTTAAGATTACTATTATGTTCCTTCATAAAGTTTTACCCCAGGTTCTTTCAGGCTGTCTTTGAAGATACGACATATGAACTTCAAAGATGAAAGTTCTAAAACCAACTTAGGATTGCTCTTAAACTGCTGTGCCAACAGAACTTTAAAACAGTACTCCAGATGTGGCCTACGTATCACCTCTTTTATTCCTCAAAGCTAAGGCTGTCTTAATAGGTCAAGGTTAAACCATAGCTAGCTCCTTTTGTCTGCCACATGTGGTACCCTCCCAGATCTTTTTCAGAAAAGCTATGTCATAACATCTTATACTTATCTGTTTTTTGAACCCTCCATACATTTAATTCAAAACTTTATAATGAATCCCTACTAACTTTCATTATTAATCCAATCCAGCCTGTAGAACTTCTTTGAAAACTTTGCTGTGAATCCAGTACGTTAGCTATCCCTCTCAGCTAATGTCCACTTTAAAAGGATGTCGTCTAAATGCCTTGACATATTAAAGAACATCCCAGGGCCCCAAGTACAAACATCCCTAGAGAGTTCCATTGGAGACCAATTTCTTCCAAGTTGACATTGAGCCATAGAGTTGATCATTCAGCCAATTCAAACTGCAACTAATTGTATTACCAATCACATGATTCTCCATTTTTTCTATAAAAATAGCATGAGATCTTTTATCAAACAGAATGCTAAAAATCTAGGTAAAGTCATATATCTATGGCATTCATTCCCTTGTGCCACCAGGTTAGTAACCTTGTCAAAGATATAAGCGTAGTCTGCTATGCCCTTGCTCTTGCTGAAGCCAGGTCCAGCTTTTTGGGATTACTTAGTGAACCATTTCTTTAATGAGCTTGCATTCTAAGGTTTTCCCAGGAACCAAAATCAAGCTCACTGGCCTATATAGAATGTTATATCTGCCTTGTTCTCTTCCCTCTTTTTAAAAATCAGGCCATTTTTACTTCTCCCAGTCCCTCTCATATTTCTCCATAATCTTTCACATATGAGAGCCGTCATTATCCATAGGTTTCTAAACAGGGTATCAAAGGAGGAATGCTAGTTTACCTAGAACAATTTTGTAATATCAGATCTTTGAGTGATCTCTGAGCAAAATCATGAATTTTATAGACTTTTAAGGCAAAGCTTTTGATAAAGCAAAGAACATGGGAAGCTGTAGACTAGATAATAATACAAAGAGTTCAGAGTTGGTTAGATGGCTGGACTCAGTATTGTCTTGAATGGTTCAGCGTCAGCTTGAAAAGGAGGTGGTCCCCAGTGGAATACCCCCAGGTATGTGTGGGCTTGGTGCTGTGGATGTTTAACATTTTTAGCAAACATCTAAGTGGGGAAAGATAGTTAACATCATACTCTGCAAAGTCCAGATCTAAAAAGATCTTGACAAGTTAGAATCAGGCAGAATAAATACGATGAAATCCTAAAGTCTTGATAAATACATAGAAAGATAAAATGTTAATTGATGACACAAGTTTGCTTGAAAAAGACCTGGTGGAGGCAGACCTCATTGGAAGAGGTCGTTAGCAGGAAGTACAGTGAGCTCCTGCCTAAAACTTCTTCAAACAAATCTAGAAAATGCACCAGTACAAATCCTGATGGGCAAAACTTGCCCTAATGGGCAAGAAGATCATAGTGAATCATTTTTCCAGCCCTGATCAACACAGGGAGACAGATAGAGATGAGGATAGAAGTCTTGTTGCTCGGAGACAAGGTTGGCCAATGTGTGAGCATGTTTCAAGGAGCATATTCCAGCACAGGGGTGCTTGGAAGTCTGCTTTTCCCCCTGTACTGTTTTCCTGAGTAAATTTTCTTGGATGTTGTAAGCTTTGGCTTCTGGAATATCTTATTCCAAGCTTTCTGATTCTTTACAGTGGTGGCTGCTAAATCATGTGTGATTAAGACTGTGGCTGCTTGCAGTATTTTTTTCCTTTGACTTGGATGGGTTTTTAGCTATATGCCTGGGAGTTTCATCTGGTGGTTTCTTTCAGGAGTTATCTGGGCATTCTATTTCCACTTTGCCCTTTGCTCTTTTTCGGTCATGGTTTTATCTACTCAATCTGTTTTCTGTGTCAGTTATTTTTGCTATGCAATACGATAAATCTATCTTTTCAAGTCTTTTGACTTTATTTTAATATTTCTTGTCTCATGGAATCATTGGCTTCTATTGTTTCATTCTAATTTTTAAGGGACTAAACAAGGATAAACTGGTTTACATTCTAATATGAGGAGATAATCATGTATGCCCACTGAATCCTATCATCATCAGGAGTCATCGAAGGAAGGAATCTAATGAAACAGAAGACCCGGGAGTGGTTCTGTTGTGTCTTGATCTCAAAAGAAGAATGGAAAAAGAAGGGAAGGGAAGATACACTAGAGGAGAAAGGAAAAAGAGAAGTCTGGGAATATTATTCTATCACACAAAGTCTAGAAATTGAAGTCTACAAAAATGAAGAGAAGGGGAGTAGCTGACAGTTGAACCTTATTCTCATCTGAACTGGTCAAAGGAAGGAAGAATACATACATGCACATTAAGTACACACATAGAGTTGGGTATAGAAATACATTTAACACATCAGGGAAATAGGAAGGAATGGGGAGAAGGAAGGGAGAAGCAGGGGAATCAGAGGGGAGGAAGGTAGATTAAAGGAGGTATGTTCTAAGCAAAACAAACTCTAAGTTAGATTGTACCAAAAAGATATCTTTTTGAGGTGGCAAAGAATTGGGGAATGGCTGTGTACGGATGTCACGGCATGTTACTGTGCTGAAGAAAATGGTGAAAGGAATAGTTTCAGAGAAACCTAGGGGGGACTTGTATGAACTGACAATGCAGAGTTAGGTCTATGCAAGGTGACTGGTATGAAGTGATGGATGCTAGTGTTAACTTGCAGAGGTAAAACCCAATCATTGCATCATCTCCTCTCCTGCCTGAGGAATCTATGTTTATGAAGAGCAGGGCTACCTGTTCTTCCCTGTTTCCTATTTGCTCATCCACGGGCCTCAAAGCACTCATTGACATCAAACAGCTCCCCAAGCTGGCTAGCTGAGACCTGATCGTGTTAAGAAGCTGATTGCCAGGGGCATCTGGATGGTACAATGAGTGGAGCACCGGCCCTGGAGTCAGGAGGACCTGAGTTCAAATGTGGCCTCACACACTTGACATACTTACTAGCTGTGTGACCTTGGGCAAGTCACTTAACCCCAATTGCCCTGCCTTCTCCCCTCAGCAAAAAAAGTTGATTGCTACTTGGTGACATTTCCTCTGGTTTCCAAGGACGAGCTCCTTCTCTGTTTGGCATTCAAAGTTCTTCACAACCTATAACACCTTTCCAGGCTTGTTTCGAGTTACTCTCCTTCATACCCTCTCTGATCCAGTGGAATGTCCTCCTTACTGTTCCTATGCCATGGCATTCCATTTCCCATCCCCCACCCCTTTTTTATAGACCCACACCATGAATTCATCCTTCTCCTTCCTTGCTTCTGCTTCCTGACATCCCTAGCTTCTTCCAAAACTCAGTTCAGGTGCCACTACCTACATGTAGCTTACCAGATCTCCTCAGCTGCTGCTAGTGCCCTCTCTTTATCGTATAGATTTCGTATATGAAAGGCAGTGTGGTTTACTGGATAGACTGCTTATTGTAAGCCTCGGAGCCAGAAAGGGCCTGGGTTTGAGTACTGCCTCTGACACGTAGCAGATTCAACTTGCATTGATGTAGAGGGAATTTGCCCATCGGGGAATTCCCTGTACTAAGGAAATCCCAGTATCTCATAGGCAGGGTGTCCCAAAAGTCTTAGTGCGCTTTGAATTTTTAATAGCTTTATCTATGTGCAGTCTTGTTCTCCAATCCACCCACCCACCAATATAATATAAGCTTCTTGAGGGCCAAGATGACTTTATTTCTGTCTTAGTATAAACCTAGCACCCAACAGAGCACCTGGCACATTGACAGTCTTGGTGATTATTGATTGATGGAGGAATGGCAAATGGGTATAGAGGGAGAAAAGAGGAGAAAGAAGGGGGAGGAAGAGAAGGACAGAGAGAAAGAAGAAATCATCTGGGCCTCAGGTGAATATGACCTAATGTATTTAAGACACGGGGAAACAAGAGTTGAGGAGTAATATTGCACCAGATCAGCACAGAGGGGGAATGGTTTTGTCACCAGCCCTTTGCCGCCATGTCTGGTGGCTAACCGGTTCTTAAATGTATGTGGTTAGGGAAGCCATCTTGCATCTTGCCTATGAGCCTGTCTCTAGAGACCGATTGTGTCAATCTAGTCATAGATAGAAAGTAAGAAGGCATATCAGAAGCCAACTTGTACAACCCCCTTCAGAGTCCTCAGAGAGCCAAATGGAGTCTTACACATGTGGGATGAAACAGCCCAGAGGGGAGAAATGTCTTACCCAAGGTCACACAGGTCAAGTGGCAGGGCTAAGATTTGAACCCAGGTCCCATGACTCTAAGTACAGCAACCATGCTGATTTTCCTTCATAGCTTTAGGGGTAAAATTCCAAGCCCACTCAACTGGGGACAGATGTGCGTGTGTGCATGTGTACATGTGTGTGTATTGAGACGTTGTAGAGTAAGATCCCAGAATAATAGAATCTTAGGCCTGAAAGATCTCCTCATTCTTTTGTTTGCCATTCAGTCTTCCAGTTGTGTCGGCTCTTCAGGACTCACGCCGGGCCCTTGGAACCTCCATTATCTCTCCAAATCTGTGCAGGATCTTTAATCACTGTTTCCACGACACCATCCATCCATCTCATCCTCTGCCGTCTCCTTTTCCTTCTGTCTTCAGTCTTTCCCAACATCAGGGTCTTTTCCAATGAGTCTTGTCTTCTATGTGGCCAAAGTATTTAAGCTTCAACTTCAGTATTTGACCTTCCAGTGAGGAATCTGAGGAATCCAAATGATTAATGCCCAGGGTCACACAGTACATTTTTGAAGAGGAATTTGAACCCAGATCCTCTCCACCTCCTTATTTCACAGGCCATTAACAAAATTTGCTCACCTGAACAAGAATCTTCTTTACAGCACACCCATCAAGGCGCATCCAGTTTTTAGTCGAAGACGTCTAGTGGCAGGGACTTTCTTCACTCCTCTGGGGGGCAATGTCCTTCCTTTGGATAGCTTTAACTGCTAGGTTTCCCTGCTGAGGCTTGTCTCAGTCTTGCCCCTCTCACATCGAACATCCCAGTTTTAAAAGCCCTTTGGTGAATGTGAACTTTGCCACACACTAGGTATCTAAGATCTAAGTTTACTGGCATAAATGGAGTTAAAGGCAAGAGCATAGAATATTGGGCTTCAAGAACTGGAGGAGGTGCCCAACAGCCTAAGTAATCCTTAAACATAGGCTTGGACTAGAAAGAGTAAGAGCAGGCTACTTCCTCCCTCTATCTCTCCCTCCCTCCCTTCCTCCCTCTCTCCTCTCTTCTCTCTCTCTCTCTCTCTCTCCTCTCTCTCACCTCTCTCCCTCTCCCTCTCTCCTCTCTCTCTCTCTCTCCCTCCCTCTCTCTCTCTGTCTCTCTCCTCTCTCTCATCTCTCTCCTTCTCCCTCTCCCTCTCTCTCTCATTCAATAAATGGTATACTGTGTTGTAGGGCTATGTTTGAGGCACTGTGGGAACTCTTACTTGTCCAGTTCAGGAGATTCAATGAATGGACTCCTGATTGCAAAGATTTGCAGAGGCTGACGAAGTTCGGATTTGGCTGGATAAGTTATTTTGGGGTTGAGAGGCACACTTCTAACCCTTCCTTTAGAAAATCCTTGCCCTCAAGAACTACATTGTGCTGGGAGGAGACAACATTCATGCAGTTGGGTAATGTGTGCTGTTTACATACCAGTCATCTAGGACTTACCTAAGGATTTTCACATGGACTCTGACTTCTCCTGGGGAATCATTCTCTCTCCTTGGCTCCTTGCCAGCTGGAGTACTTCAAGAAACCTCTAAATATACTCATGGAGGTTTCTCTAAATGTGGATGACATGGCCCTCAGCTCTCACACAGGTGTCACTCAAGGTATTAAATACACATTGGGCATGGGACATTTTCATTTTACCATCATGGAAAATGCAGAAGATGAAAAAGATTCCGAGTTTATGAGCAGATCCGGAGCAGTCATAATGAGTGAACCCATTCTGTTTTTTCCCCATCCCCACCTGAACCCAGAAGACAAACCCCCTTTGGGGGCTGCTGAACGATTTCTTCCCACTGGCCTAAGACCCTGTCTGAGCAACTCACAGCACTGGCAGGGGAGGAGGCCAGGTCCATTTCCAACTTTTCAGCGAGTGAGCGCTCCAGTCCTGTAGCTCCAGAGACCATGTTGGTAATATTTTCATATTAGGATCACTTCTCTAAAGCCATGGAAAAATAATTACATTTCTCCATCTGCTATGGACTGTGGCAGGAACTCTGTCAATGCCCGGGGTCCTGCCATATCTTGGGCACAGAAAATCCATTCTCAGGAACTTCATCATACTCACTGATCTGTGCTCAGAAAGAAAATCAGAAAGACGGAACAGCATATAGCAACTTGTGGTCCTTGAACTCCCCCTCAGAGAGCAAAGCACCTCACCTGTGGATTTCTCTTGCTAGTCACCATTAACTCAGTAGTATATATTGTAAGGGGGGGGGTTAGGATTTCTGCCCCCACCTTGCTGGATGCTAGAAGAAGGCCCTGGAGGAAAGTCAAAGAAGGAATCCTGAATAAGTGTGAAAGCCACCCACCCAGCTCAATTTTTATAGACCACAAGAAAGGAAGGCGGTTTCTCTGACAATTAATAAGCCTTTATTGAGTTCCTACTGTGTGTCTAGCACCAGTATACAAAGACAAAAATGAAGCAGTCCCTTGCTCCTAAGAAGCTCACATTCTGTCAGCACAAATGACACGTGCACTATAGGCGTAGTAATCAGAAGGGGAAGCAGTAGCAGCTGGTGGGATTGAAAAAGGTTTCTTTTAACTTGCGATGAATGTGAAAGCAGAATTTGGTGATGACCTAGACTTACCAGACATCTTGGAGGCAAGTCCCAGACACGTAGGAACCAATTGAAAGTTTTCTGTCATCTTTTAGCAAGAACCTGGTCCCGTATGTTTTACCTTCTATGGAGAGGAGCCCCTCAAATGCCTCAAAGAGGCCAGGAAATTCTGCAGTCTCATTAAGCTCATTGGCAAATTCATTAAGCTGAGCCATACAAAAGAAGAGAGAGATGGAGGGGGGGACTTTGGAGAAGGCCACTAAAGATAAGCGAGCATAAGCCCGAGCAAAGCCAGCCTGGGCAGGAGGGAGCACTCTAGATAGAAACAAAGGAATCTAGTTAGGTAATGGTGACTAGCAGGAGAAATCCATGGTGAGGTGCTTGCCCAGGTGATCTGAGAGGAAAGTTCAAGGATCTTCAGTTACTAGCTGCCATCTGATTGTTTCTTTTTTAAGCACAGATGACCAGTGAGTAGAGTTCCTGACAAAATAAGTCCAAGAGGAAGAGAGTGTTAACATTTGGAAGGTTTGATCAAGACTCTTGTAGCTGAGCAATGTCAGAAGGAAGCTTAGGGATTTAAGAGGCAGAGAGGAGTAGGAAGAACATTTCCCACATGGGACACTACCTGTGCAAAGTCAGAGAGGCAGGAGATGAAATGTCATTTACAGAGGACCAGTCAGTAGACCAATAGGACTGGAATGGAGAATGGGAGTAATTCAATTATAAACCATAGATTCAGTCTATTGCTCCCTAGCACCGGCCCTCTCCTCCAGGATCCCAAGGTTCCCTTTTCCCATCCTTGAGGAATGAATGAATAAAATGTATGCATGCAATAAAAAAGACAGGAACTCATTCATCCATCTTTGTATTGGCCATTCGGGTCTTGTTCATAATAGATGTTCCCAAAATGCTCGTTGAATTGAATCTCTTGGATTAGCTTGTCATACCCACATGTACAAAAATATTTATAGCAGCTCTTTTTGTGTTGGCACAGAATTAGAAACTGAGGGGATGGCCAACAACTGGAACAAGTTGTGGTATATGAACACAATGGAATAATTATGCTGTGAGAAATGAGCAGCTGGATTTCAGAAAAACCTGGAAAGACTTTGAGCTGATGTGAAGTGAACCAAGAGAACACTGTATACAGTAACAGAAACGTTGTTCAATGACCGGCTTCGATAGACGGCTCTTCTCAGCAATGCAACGTACACACAGCTCCGGAAGACTTGTGATGGAAAATGCCATCCACATCCAGACAAAGAACTTAGGAGTCTGAATGCAGATCAGACCAAAGCTGATCAGATCAAAATCTCTCTCTCTCTCTCTCTTTCTTTTTTCTTTCTTGTTCTTTCTTTCTTTGTTCTGATTGCTCTTTCACAACATGACTACTCTTTAATATGATTGTATACGTATAGCCTATATCAGATGCATGCTGTCTTGGGGAGGTGGGGAGGGGAGGGAGGTAGAAAATTTAGAACTCAAAATCTTATAAAAGTGAATGTTGAAAACTAAAAATAAATAATTTTTTTTTTAAAAAAGGTGAATGTTGAAAACTATCTTTGCATGTAATTGGAAAAAATAAAAATACTATTAAGTGGAGAAAAAAGAATTAGCTGGTCACAGCGAATAAATTTGTCTGGAAACCCTTTGGATTCCTTCTCTTGGGATTGCTTCTCCTGTTCCCCAGCATCCCAGATTCCCCTGGTAATCTGTAGAGCTCCCTCTCACACAGGCCGGCTTTGCTCAGGCTTTATACTCTCTTATCTTTTGTCTCTTTCTCCAGTTTCCCTCCTGACTCTCTGGCCTTACTCCTGTCCCTAACTGCAGGTACTCTCTGAATGCTTGTGCCCCTCTCACAGGAGACAGATAGCTGCCCTAGCACTCAGCAGGATTCAACCTACCTATAGTAAAAATGGGCTTCTTTTGATCTTTCTCCACATAATATGGAGCTATTAATACCCTTTATCATTTTTATTGCTCTGTCCTAAACTCCTTCCTATTTGTTTGTGTCTTCTTTGGCAAGAAGCTGCCTGGGACAGAACTGGGTACATTATCATTAACTTACTCAGTTC